>NW_027126718.1:170000-185717 GCF_037325665.1 Littorina saxatilis | reverse complement strand
AACAAAGCTTATTGCACCCATTTTCGTACCCTAACTAAAGCATTAGTTTCCGTGTTCATTCATTCAAACGTTCTGTGACATTTAAGGCAAAATAAATGATTTGGCTTTCTCCCCGTATGTAAAAGTTGTCAAAGTGTGCCTATTCTGAATTTTCTTCAATGTATTATTGGTGCCTAACGTTTTTCTAGGGTCGATTTCTGGGGTACAGTGGAACCTCCCTTTTAAGACCTCAAAAAATCTGAGAAAATCAGGTCTTTAAAAAGAGGGAGTCTTAAAATGGGGGTAATTTTGTGAACAGAAAGTCTGAAAAATCAATGCCTTAACAAGGAGGGAGTCTTCAATTAGGGGGGTCTTAAAAGGGTGGTTCCACTGTACCCTTAAATAAGAGGCGATCGTGTAACCCATATAAATTAAATCTTTGATTCCAAAAGTGTGCGAGATAGCCCACTCGATGGCCTTTAATGACAAAGAAAGTTTGAATGAATTGACACGGGAATGATTTTTCTAGTAGGGGTACGAAAATGGGTGCAACAATATTTTGGCAGAGTGTATATGCAATGGCCATAGTATTACCTACCTTGCATGAACAAGATCAAGGTTGATCAGACAATTGTGTTTGTAACTTTGTCTCACATAGCCATAAACAAGCTGGTAGCTGTTTCCCAAACCAATATAAAAAGAAACAATAAGTAAATAAAAATATCTTAACTCACAGTCACCCCATGAATTTGGAGCAACAGGCCCAAGAATAATGTTTTTTAATAATACTAATTCTTTTTAAACATTGTTCTATAACAAGCAAAAACTATCAAACATATTAGGAAATGATTTTACAGGTTGAACTTTTTTCAGGTAAAAACTAAATACATACCTTATGCTTTAAAGATTAATGTACATGTCTACTATCTGATACTGTATCGCATTAACTTTAAACAGCCTGACTCATTGTGAAATTGTGCAAGTAAACATTTTGACATGGTGCTTATTTTTTAAAGACACAATCTTTCCCGTTCAAAGAATTGTTCTCATCATCACAGATCTGGACTGTCTTTTGCATGGATTGATGGAATAAGACAAGTCTTACACTTGGACAAACACTTGGCGGAGGGGTGTGCCTTTTGAAATTGTCTCTTTCAAATGAAGAATATGTTCGTAATCTATTTTAAGGTTTCACCTGACCATCCTCTGTGTATATGATACAGCTCTCTTTAAAGATATCCTTGTTATGCAAACTATCTTGTTAACCACCCCATGTACATTATGGGATTCGTAATGCAGTATTTATGGCATTTATTGCTATCTGGAAAGTATGAAAGTAAAAATCATTACTTTTAGGTTAGTTAAAATTAATATTAAAAGTCCTACGGTTTTGAGCCATTAAGGACTTGAGTGTTTGTCCGCTTTCTTACTTTTAGGTACATGTCTAAAGGCAGTTTTGATTGATTAAATTTTGGATGATCACAGGTGTCAGTGACTGAATGTAATCCACAAAAAACCTCCTAGTCCTAGTCTGCAATTATCCAATGTACAAATATAAACGTATTCATGTTGGTGTTTATGATGCTTTAAATTACAGTGTAAGGAAGGTATGTAAAAGGTAACCAGAAAAAGGTCAAACAATGTAACCCTGCTATTTCTCGTGTTAAGTTGTGGTGAAAATTGATGCATCGCATTGAAATAAAGACAGATGTGAATGATCAGAAGATTTTAATGACGTTTTGTTGGGTTCCATGCTTGCTGTTGGCATTTGCAAACTGCTTGTGGATAAAAGTCTGTGTGTGTGCTTGTATGTCTGTGTCAAGATATGAACACGTTTATAACACAAACAATGCTTTCTCACTGAAATGACCATCGGTAGGATATGCTGACCAATGCTCGCTCTCTCTCTCTCTCTCTCTCTCTCTCTCTCTCTCTCTCTCTCTCTCTCTCTCTCTCTCTCTCTCTCTCTCTCTCTCTCTCTCTCTCTCTCCAGTATGACTGATCTACCACGGCTGATTAATGCAGAGTCAATGTCTTCACAAGTACAGAAAATAATTCATATCTAAGCAAAAACAAAAACACCCAGTCTTTGATTGTCTGAATGAAATACACTTTCCTTTCATTTACGTCACAATTGCATGACAAAGACGCAAGATAAGTTTAACAACTTTGACCTAACACACACCGAAAACAAAATACAGTCGCAAAATACCCCTCCCTATCTGAATCTGTCAGCAATGCCTCACGCAGATCGATGCAAGGTGCAGATCAAGCAAACACACACACACGCACATAATGTTGTCTTAACCGGATCACTATGGAGGTCTCCCTTTTGCGTACTTCGGAGCGGTGTCACGTGATACGCAGAAATGGGTTGGAGGGCAAGAAGCGGAACGGCTAGTAGCGTCAGTGCGCCGCTCGATGATTCGGGAGTGTTTTAATTGAATAATGTCAAAATCAGGAACAAAAACGGTCGACCAGCCAAAAGAGAAGTACATTACATCATGGAGTGACGTTGCTAAAGTGCGATACTTGGAGAAATTGACCGAAGCTCTTTAGTTTCAGATTACATATAATTTCTGCTTCAGTGTGTGTGCACTGATGAGTTTTCATTTTGTTATTATTCAAGAACTTGTAGTTCTATTTCTAACTTTGTATGTTTATGTGTGAAGCTCTTTAGTTTTAGATTACCTATTATTTCTGCTTCAGTGTGTGTGAGTTTTCATTTCATTGTTATTCGAGAAATGGTATTTCTAACTTTGTATGTTTATGTTTGGAGAAGCGATTCTTTTTTCCTTTTTGGGATCAAGTCTGGTGTCTGCTTTAGTGCTTACTTTGATATTACCTTAGAACATTTATTGTGAACCTGTAAATGTGTAATGTGTGTGTGTGTTTTTTGTTCTTCTTTTTTATTTTTTCTATTTCGTTTTACTTTAGTGCTGCTGAAGACAGTAACTAAAAATTTCCCTGAATTCAGTGTTACGTGTTTTTTGTTTTTAATTTTTATATATATGTTGACAATGACAGTTCAGTTAAATAAAGCGTTGAACACATTATATGTATTTTAATTTTTACCAATCTGTCACTTTGTGAATGTGAAGCTGGTGTGAGTGTGATATTTAACACATTACTTTTGATTTGTACCTAATCTCTGCCTTTGTTAGCTCCAGTAGGTGTGTTTTCAACAGTTTTGTTCAATTTTGTGAAACGTTACTGTTTTGAGACAAACCAGACACATGTTTTTCTGTTTAGGACAGCTGGGCTCAACATATTAACTTTGTTGACTAAACAAAGGAGCCATTACAATTTACACAGATACACACTCATTCTGACAATCACTCACCAGATTCTTCACAATTAAGAAATGTCTCAGATAAGACACACGCAAGCTTTAAAAAAAAAGTCTTAAGAACAAAAACGTTACTGCAACAACAATGTATTTATTAGTTCTTACTAAAATCACATGCTTCAATAAAATAAAAAAAAGCATAAACTGTACAGACATGCTAACCAGCACTGATTAAGGCACACACTTGGAGTCAAAAAGCTATGGCATCAACATAAGCAGTGTTGAATCTGTTTCAAATTGCACACTTCAGTCAAAAAGCTATGGCATCAACATATGCAGTGTTGAATCTGTTTCAAATTGCACACTTCAGTCAAAAATCACATGTCTGACAATGAGTGAATTAGTGTTTCCAATCAATGAACGGTAACTGTTTACATATAAAAACTGACAAAAAAGTGAAAAAAAAGAAAAGAACTGTACACACACACACACTTGGCATCAGATCTCAAAATCAAATAAGGAATAGTGTTGAGTCTTGAAAATGCTTTGAATTATACACACTTGAGCCAGGAAGCAAAAAAAGGAACTACACTCATGCCAGCCAGCACAAGTCATACAGATACTGTACACAAGTCAAATCAATACTGTGTTTCAGGTTTGGCATCCACATAAACAGTTTTGTTTCTGTTTTAAATCACACACTTGTCAATAAACTATACAGACATGCTAACCAGCATTGATTAAGGCACACACTTGAGTCAAAAAGCTATGGCATTAACATAAGCAGTGTTGAATCTTGTTTCAAACTGCACATTTCAGTCAAAAAGCGAGTGAATCGGTGTTTCAATCATTAGCAAAATTAATACTGCTGTTGAGGTTTGGAATCAATGAACAATAACTGTTCACACATCAATACTGTCAAAGTGTAAAAAGAAAAGAACTGTACATGCACCCACATACTAAGCATCATATCTCAAGATCAAATAAGGAACAGTGTTGAGCCCTTGAAAATGTTTTCAATAATACACACTTCAGTCAGAAAGCAAAAACAAAAAAGTAACTACACACATTCCTGCCAGCACAAATCATATAGATACATAAGTAAAATTAATACTGTTTTTCTGGTTTGGCATCCACAGAAGTTATGTTTATGTTTTTCCTGTTGATTTTTTTCAGCCACGCTCTCCTTCTTTTCTCCAGTAAATCTTGGTGTCTTCCTCCAGCGTCGACTTTCGGAATTCTGAAAAATGCAAGAGCATTTTCCTTGTTGCTTCGGCTTGTGCAACCGATTATGCAACAAGTATTCACCATTTTGAATGAAATTTAGCCAAATCGTCGACGCAAATACGGAATCGCCGCAGCGAAACTTCGCGATCGGCACCACGCTTCCATGTTTTCGCTAAGCGGCGCGGTGGCTTCTTGCCCTCCAAGCCCCGGTGCGCACGAAGTGATGACGTCAATAGGGAGACCTCCATATATTTGGGGGACATAAACTTCAGCCTATGCATGACCCTTCCCTTCAGTGGCAACTGTTGTAGATCAAATGGTATGACATTTGTGCAATTTCGAAACAAAGTTTCCAAATTTGGCTATTGTCTCAACAGAACAAGGTTTGACATTTAGCGGTAGCAATATTTACCTGATTTAAACCCTCCAAACTTTTACCTTTTGGATTGTCTGGATGTCTGACAAACACCCCCTTCACTCCCTAGATCATCGGTGACCTAAAGAAAGCAGTTACAGCTCCCTAAACAGCAAAGCTTTCGTGCCACTGACAATTTCGGAGGCGTAATTTGAAACACATTTTGGATAAAAGGTAAATTCTGATCATAATACCTAGAGACTCGAAACTGTGTAGAATGGTCGTGGATGAATTAAAGTGCATGCACAACAACTATGAACATATTTGCTAAACTCAAATGACTGAGAAAAAAACAAACTTCATTGTACAGTTACACTTTCGCAATGCCGCGCAAAATTCATTAATGACAGGAACGCATTCATCCATTGGAAATGCCCTGATCCTGCTTGTTATTGCTATATTCAAATAACTGACTGTCTAATATTGATTCATGTATACTATATGTCATTCAATTTATCCCAAATGTAACAATCTTGAGTGCTGAAATCGGGTATAGTTCGGTTACTGAACAATTCAAACCTCGTACTGTTGAGTCGATCCCCGAATTTGGCAACCTTTTTTGAAAATGCACAAAAGTCAGACCATTTAATCTATAAATGTGTCAATTTGTACAAGGGTCATGCATAGGATGAAGTTTTTGCACACCAAATATCAAGTGATTCGGTTTGCAGATGTAGAAGTTATTAACAATTTTGAGGCCGAGAAAATTCATTGCGGATGATTTCAAGGACGTCATTCAGATCTAGATCTATGTACTGTACCATGCAAGGCTCGTATTTTATTCGTTTCGTGACGAGCTACAAAAACTAGCCTCCACCATCGCGTTGCTTTCGTTGACATCCGCAAGGAGGGTTAACATTTCTCTCTCTGTAAATGTGTCCTTGCGTTGTTTGGATCCGTGTGGTGTCGTCTGCTTTTCGTCTGCTTTCGCCGGATGTTGTGACTTTCAATCGGACGTGACGCAACCAATCTTATACGCAACTAAAAAATATCGCTTTGCTGCTCTTAGCAAAGAGTGACCCCTGAGATGGTTCATGAAACGAGTCGTTCCTAACTTTCGTCCCACTCTCAGCTAAGAGCTCTTAAGGCCCTATTCCTAGGAACGCCTAAGAGCGCGTATATGAAACTGGCCCCTGGGCAGTAACAGCTACGTTGTGTCGGTCAACGTCACGGACCTCAAGCCCTACACAAACTATACCTACACTATCGTGGCCTACAATGAGGAAGGTGCTGGCATGCCGTTTTCTGGCCACACGTTCGTGACACTCTCGGAGGGTGAGTCTCTCTCTCTCTCTCTCTCTCTCTCTCTCTCTCTCTCTCTCTCTCTCTCTCTCTCTCTGTCTCTCTCTCAGTGTCTCTCTCTCTCTCTGTCTCTCTCTGTCTGTCTGTCTCTCTCTCTCTGTCTCTCTCTCTCTCTGTCTCTCTCTCTCTCTGTCTCTCTCTCCCTCTCTCTCTCCCTCTTTCTCTCTCTCTCTCTCTCCCTCTCTCTCTCTAAACTGTTGTCTGTAAGTACACACCCGCGGTGACATAATCATGTGAATCTTACAGTTCTGTCTAATGTATACTATATTAATATTACTATATAATTATATTCACGTCATATTACATATTCATAGCATATGTGCACATCCTAGATACTGGGTCACAACTATGGGACATGGACACCAGGAAAAAAAGTAGGACTGAATTGAGTGAAATACTCTTTTTTAAGTGCAAAAGACATGCCTGTATCTTTTTCTGTCAAAGAGAGGACCTTTCATATCGGGGTTTCTTTAGAAATGACAATTAGACACATGCAGTACGCTCTATGTCGTGGGTTACATGGTTTCCACTTTAGGCTTCAATATCCCACAGGAAAGAACTTTAGCTCAGTTATTGCATGTGGCATGTGGACAACATTGATAAATAAATATCCAAACATGAAAGTTTGAAATTACAAGTTTCCATAAGTTAACTAGATCGAAGTAGAAAGTGGAAACCGTAACCCACGCAATTTCCAGGTGCAAAAGTTTTTCTTGTAGGTCAAATGTAGCAACTAGCCTTTTGGGCACCCTTTTGGGTTTTAATACATGATAGAAAGATTTAAGTGAGCAAAAAGTTTTCGATCTGTGCTCACTGGGTTTATGTGTATAGAGATAATACTGTCGTGAGTTACATGGAAACCATAGTTTGTAATGTCTTTTATTTCCAAAGAAAAGAACTAAAACTTGATTATTGCAATTTGCATGTGGACAACATTGATAAATAAATATGCAAACATGAAAGTTTGAAATTACAAGTTTCCATAAGTTAACTAGATCGAAGTAGAAAGTGGAAACCGTAACCCACGCAATGTCCAGGCGCAAAAGTTTTTTTTGTAGGTCAAATGTAGCAACTAGCGTTTTGGGCACCCTTTTGGGTTTTAATACATGATAGAAAGATTTAAGTGAGCAAAAAGTTTTCGATCTGTGCTCACTGGGTTTATGTGTATAGAGATAATACTGTCGTGAGTTTCATGGAAACCATAGTTCGTAATGTCTTTTATTTCCAAAGAAAAGAACTAAAACTTGATTATTGCATGTGGACTACATAGATAAATAACTATGCATACATGAAAGTTTGAAATTTTCAAGTTTCCATAAGCGACAATCCTAAATGAGAGAATTAATCGATTGTCGATCGTGCGTTGCAGAAGAATCGAAAATTTCATAATGGCGCCGATCATGAGAACACATGTGCTGCTCAAACTTTGCACCAGATCAAGCTTTAATCAGCAAAATATCGCAAAATTCGTCGATGAATATATGCTACAATTGTCAAAAAAGATTTTACAGGTCTCAAACAGTGAAGATACAGCGTGGTCTGTCGTGAGTTACGTCTCAAAAACCGGAAACGAATACGATTGGGTGGATAAATTCTCATTGTCTATTCACATGACCGGGTCAAACGTCATGAATGGAACTTTCGACGGTGTTCCCGCGATCTCACAACGCGTGTGTGATAGGCAATGCGGGATTTGTCGTCTGCTGTGGCCATGCTTTCGTGGGTTACAGATGGAAACGAAACAAGGGTGGGGTACATTCAAGCGCGATTATAAGCTGAAATAAATTTGTTTCCTACCGTAGTGCTGTGTTTTGAAAACCTAAATGTTGTTGAAATAAATAAATAATGACTTTGAATAACTTTGAGGTTTCCTTTGTTCAGCAGATCGCATTTTTTGATGAAGTTGAAACCGGAAACGACGGTAACCCACGATTACGTGTTTTCTTTGCCGATCAAACTCCCAGAAGAAGAAAAATAGATGTAATTCTTGAGTGTGTATGTTGAGAATAATCCTTCAGCTGACCCATAAACATCACAATAAAATTCACAGAACTTTATTCTCCGTTATGTACAGCTGCAACACAGACTGGTGTATTTTTGTCCCAGTTTTAGGTGTTGTTTTGGGGGCATTTTGGCTAAAAATTAAATCGTTTAAAACCCACAGCAATGTTTGGAAACCCAAACTTGGTTGTTACAGTAAGTCAAATCCATCCCCTTTGACATCAAAGCATCCCCTTTGTCATCCATTGCTCAGAGATATTGTGACAGTCATTCAAAGTTGACAACCCATAGTATTTCCCAGTATCTAGGACGTGCACATATAGTATTCATATTTTACTTCGTATATTAGATTTTGTGTTTCGTGTGGCCGTGGTGCTTATGCTTATTTACTGTACATTTACATGTTATGCCTATATGAATTCATTATATTATGTTGTTTATATGGGTGCGGATGTGTTAGTGTGAATGTAAAGGGCACGTTGTAAGATTAGGCCCTTGGCTTAAAATGTTTACCCTTTATGTCAATAAAATGTTGTAAGTTGAAGTCTAAGTCTAAGCCTCTCTCTCTTTCTCTGTGACTGTACGTGTTATAGTTCATGACAGTCCTGCGTTGCTTATAAAATAGCA
This sequence comes from Littorina saxatilis, assembly GCF_037325665.1. Taxonomy (NCBI): domain Eukaryota; kingdom Metazoa; phylum Mollusca; class Gastropoda; order Littorinimorpha; family Littorinidae; genus Littorina; species Littorina saxatilis. The sequence continues at coordinate 176,877 of NW_027126718.1, read as the reverse complement.
AACTTTTTTCTTTATAAAGCACGTCACTGCCAAATCTACTCTTCTTCGTCAACGTTCCTCTTCCCCAGAAAAAGTGTCTTACATTTTTGATGACCTTTAGTTCAGAACTTACCTGCAACTTAAAAGAAACATGTTCGTTATTTATACTGTATACATAACCGTATCTTTTTCAGCTGCCGCTAACTTGAAAAATCTGGATATAACAGCTCCCAGTAAAGGAGTGCTGAGTATTTCCCTGAAACCTGGGGAGAGGCGAGGGAAGACTACCTACATCATCACGCTGGAGGAGGAAGGGTCAATCGATAGGGGAGATTATAAATTCTTGAACGTCACCGTCCTGGAGGGTAACAGTCTGACTTTTACACCTTTCTGCTAAAAAAAACAACAACACTGACGTAGCAAAGATTAGATGCGCGCTCACTAATTTTTTTTTAACAATTTTTTGGGGGGTGGGGGTGAGGGGGGAGAGAGGAAGGCCTGACGGTTAATACACATGTAAAGGCCTGCGGAAATAACATTGCATCACACACACACACACACACACACACACACACACACACACACACACACACACACACACACACACACACACACACACACACATATATATATATAGAGAGAGAGAGAGAGAGAGAATACTACATGGCTTGCTGTGTCTTACCTGATTTACACGAGTTGTTTTTTTAAATATAGAACAGTACTGCGAGCGAAAGCGAGCTGTTCTCTATTTGAAAAAGTAACGAGTGTAAATCTGGTTCGACACAGCAAGCCATGTAGTATTCTGTTTATCCTACATACTGTACTTACGTGTATTTTACTGAAAATGTCCTGCAGTCGAGGCAGCTAAATTGAAGACGCTTGTTTTGGAACCTCGATCTCTTCTAAACCCTCGTGCAATCTAATACGTCAAAGCAAAGAAACGTCACTCTGAAAGTGTGGCGTGACGTGTTAGTTATAAAGATTCATCGAGCGTAATTAGCGAGCGCAATTTTTGTTTCTATAATGACGTTTGTCTCGGTGACTTTGGCATCGTACGCAGTGGAATTGCCAGACTTGCTTGACATGACCTCATTTAAATGTTATACACACGTGTGATTTGAACGATTATTATCTCACGGGTGTCTCTCTCACGTATGTATATAAATATATAGCTTTTTCAAATGTTGCTGGTTTTAACCTAATTTCGTGGTTAAAACTTGTCTAAATTTCTAAATTCTTTCTTAATAAATATAGTTTCCACTCTTTGACCTTAACCTTCGCCCGACTTCGTTATTGACTACACGCGGAAGACATCGTGGGGCCGTACGGCCCCATACTTCTCAAAGAAGGGAAAACATGCATACCCCTCCGCAGACATCGTGGGGCCTTGCGGCCTCATACTTCTGAAAGAATGGAAAGCGGCATGCATACCCCTCCGCAGACTTCGTGGGGCCATGCGGCCCCATACTCTAAACAGAATATATGACTTTTGGTTTCTCTTTAGCTAGTGTTTTCTTAATTAGTTTTCAATGAAATGTAATGATCTATTAGGACATAACAGATGTTTAGGTGGTTGAGGCATTTCTAAAAGCTCATTAAAAAATTTGGAATCGTTCCAGAAATATTTGCAATTAAACACCCATCTGGGGCCACACGGCCCCACGATGTCGGGCGAAGGTTAAATCAAAGAGTTTCCCTTCACAGATGTCCTCTTGGGATTGTCAGATGAGGGTAGTCTCCCATGCCAACAGAATCTACCACTCAGAGAGTGGTTTGATTCTTGGTTGGATACCATGGGTTGACAACTTTCGCCATATCTACCATCAGACCACTGATGAGACACATTAGTGTCGAAACACGTGTCTGGTCACGGTAGTAAAACAATGGTCCTCCTCTGGACTAGTTACCCCTGTTGATAGTCTCTCCCCTCGGGGCAGTTTCTCTTTGTGAAACTCGGTCCCGTCCGAGGAGGGTCTGATTTCCCCAATAGGGCTGTCTGTGAAGGGACACATTTTTTTGTTTCCTCTCTTTTTTGCTCTGCTAAGATATTTTAACAAATCTCAGAAGAAAGTCTCTTCTGACTTTCAATTGTTTCTTTCAGAACTTCTGATATTTTATATATATACACGCACGCGCGCTCACACATGCGCACACAGACGAACTCACAGACAAACGCAAATACACACACACTCATACATATGTACGCACACGCACGAACACATGCGCACACTCACTACCACTACCACCACCATTACCACCACAAAACAATACTGTATAATCTGCATACATTTCTATCCTCAATTGAGGCGTTTATTGTGCTGCAGGGTATGAGAACACGTCTACTGACATTGACAATCTTCTTAGTTACTGGAATTATCGTGTAACTGTGGCAACCAAGACCACCATAGGGTTCTCCCCCGATAACACAACTGAATACAAAAGGACGAGGGAATCTGGTATGTATGTCCACTGTCGATTTTATCGTGTAATAGAATGAGTCTGTAAACACGTCCGATCGTCTGTCTGTCAATCCGTCTGACCGGCACGGTTGGCCTAGTGGTAAGGCGTCCGCCCGTGATCGGGAGGTCGTGGGTTCGAACCCCGGCCGGGTCATACCTAAGACTTTAAAATTGGCAATCTAGTGGCTGCTCCGCCTGGCGTCTGGCATTATGGGGTTAGTGCTAGGACTGGTTGGTCCGGTGTCAGAATAATGTGACTGGGTGAGACATGAAGCCTGTGCTGCGACTTCTGTCTTGTGTGTGGCGCACGTTATATGTCAAAGCAGCACCGCCCTGATATGGCCCTTCGTGGTCGGCTGGACGTTAAGCAAACAAACAAACAAACAATCCGTCTGTCTCACCGTTTTTCTGTCCATATATCTGATCTAGTTGTTGTTGTTGCAGTCATATCTATCAGGCGTTCTCTTAGAAAGGTGTGACAGTCAATAACTTCAGGGTTATTGGTCCTTTTCAGTATTTGCAGCTTTGGAATTGCATTATTGAAAGGATTTGATGTATATTAATGTTAATGATTTTATTATATTACGTTTTTGTTATGCTAACAGAGGAACGCTAAAAAAGAAACATTTCTGTGGAAGTGACTGTGTTGATTACAATGCCTATTTCTGACCTCCCACGTGACTGCTTTTTGTCGTTACTTTTAGATGTAACAACTATTAAAGCGGGTGTTTTGTCCTCTGATTGTTATTACCGTATCCTCTCGAAAAGTCCTGAATTCCTAAACTGAAAACAGATCAAATTCTTTTGGGGTAATGACATTATTCTTGCGGAATATATCCTTTATTGAGTGTACTTTTCACTTACCTTTTCCTAAATAATATTAATGATGAGAAGTTTTTTTCTGTACATTTTGGGAATTTCTGAGCACTCCAATTCTGTATCCGTACATAATTTTATAATATATTAATCAACCAGTGTGCTTTTAAAGATCATGTGTTTGACAGAGCAGCGGTGTCTGAAGCCAACATGGTTATATTATCCCTGTCGGTTTGTTTCCTTCTTCTCCAGAACCTGGACAAGTACAGACACTGCAGCTGACGCCTGACGAAAACGATGCCAGCAAACTTGTGCTGAAGTTTGAATGTCCAAAGGAAAAGGAACGGAACGGAAATATTGTAAAATTCATTTACAATAGCAGTGCCGGTGAATCCGAGGTACGTGCAGCGAAGATTGTTGTGGGACTTGCAAGACGTGTCCCTGATTTGTATTATTTGAATAATGAGGAGAGTTTATTTAATGACTAATTTGTCCGTTCAGAACCATTGATGTTTAAGTTTCTGCATTCGCCCTAAAGCTGTTGTTGTGACACTTCGCCCGGCGGGTGTTGCTGACATGACTTCCACCATGTGTGCCTTCGTCAAATGTGAAGGCCAAAGTGGGGTAATCTGCGGGGAGGCCATTGCATGGTGTCGTTTGTATTGACACTTTGATATCCAGAGCATTTAAACATGACATTTTAGGTGTGGTAGCGCTTGCTATTGACGGAAGGTTGGGTTTTTTTTTTTTTTTTTTTTTTTTTTCATAGTTGTGTGAGCGTTTATTGACAAAATGGTGAAAGAGAGACCATACAATATAATGATTATTATGATATTTGCACAACAGTTTCGCGCAAGGAAAGGTATCGCGTTAGGCGCTCTGCATTACTGCCTTTGCGGTCACTGGTCTTCTGACGTCATCATGGTGGCATGTCAGTTTAATCATAATAATTATCGTCACACATTTCACTTTCAAACAGAACATAGAAATCCGGCGATAAACGCGCGTCATTAATAAATTAAACTACACAATTATTCGTAACGCATTTTTACGGGCAGGTTTGCGTATATTCAGGGGAAACACTCGCAAACACACAAGCGCACATTTGCAAAAACTCCGCACAAGAACGCAGGTATATATGCCTGGCAATGTATGAAATAGCATTGATTGCACACTTAAGTCCAATGTTGAATCAACATCAACAGAGAATACAATAAATTACCAGTATAACAATATGGCCGGGTGCCTCCAATTCATCACAAGCAATGCGATTAGAGAAAGTCTGAACGTTTGGGATTCTTTTCAGGAAATATTGAAAACCAGGTCAAGTATCAGAGACACGTCTTGCATGAACTCAATTTACACTCACACTTTGTACTGATTATACAATGTGTGAACCAGTAAACAACACACGTCTTGCATGAACTCAATTTACACTCACACTTTGTACTGATTATACAATGTGTGAACCAGTAAACAACAGACAATTGTTTTAAATAACAATGATATAGTCAACCATGACAGAACCACACTGGCCATGTGTGACAAACCTCGCGCCCCATAATTGGCGTAGAGGCGCGTCCTACTAACTTCTGAGACGGAAGGTTGTTATAATTATGTCATAGTTGCGTTCAAGGCATACAGAGGTGGCATATTTATAACTGTAATTCGTGATATGTGTTTTATTATGTGATTCAGCGCAAATATTAGTCGTAGCAATTATAAACTACATCAGTAAAAAGGGTACGGAGTCAATAGAGATAAACAAAAAAGTATACTGCTTTCCTGAGAGTTCTGTTCAATGTTTCGCATGCCGTTCTTACAGATTGACTGTATCTACTACCGACAAAAACTAAACTATATTTATTCTTGTTTGTTTTCTGTATGGTCTCAAATTCATCGAAATAGTAGGGTATTGTGTGTCACATGCGATAGTTTTTGGCTTTTGAAAGGTCGACCGTCGACCGGGGTGAACAGGTAATGATACAAACTATGGAATATGTTCCTTTCTATGGTGTTTTGGTTGCTGCGTGAAACGAGACACAACTGCAAGCATTCTTTGAATAAGTGCTAAATAAGTCATAGCTGAATCGGTTTTTGAAAATTAATACCCATTTGAAATAGCGTTTGTCTGTGCACCTTTAAATGTTGGGACATGTTTAAATAGGACACGCAATGTTAACTCGTCTCTTCGTTGTGTAATGATGATTTAATGTTCACGTTTCGTTTGCTTGAGTGATGTAAAAGTGACAGGTAGTTGACTGAACTGTGTTTAAGCCATCACGAGAATCTAATGATAGTTACAGCAGAGAAAAAGGCTGATGTAATGATTATAGAAAACGAGACATGAAGGGCGAGAGAGAGAGCAAGAAAGAGGGAGGGAAGGAGAGAGAGAGATAGAGGTGTGGAGGGAGGGGGAGGAAAGGAGAGAGAAAGGGAGAGAAACGTGTAAACATGTCTTGTTTCAGTTTACCACTCCAAGAGAGCCAAAGGGGGATCTGACATGGGACAATGACTGTGTTTTTAACCGGGACCTCGTTGTCTCCGCACAAACGGAATATACCATCAAGGTGAGTTCAGTTTTTGTATACCCGGGTACTCTTTATTGTTTGGTTTCCCTCTTAATGTGTTTCCCTCTTTTGAACCTCTTTATATTTTACGTCAGTTTTACTCGTTTGCAAAACCTGAGGCGCCGCACTGTGGTGGCCGCATCTTTCAATCAAGGCCTACTTCATTTTAATTTTCATAACTTTTTTTTTCTTCTCTCCATTGCTTTCTCCCAGCCCAATGCTAGCAGCTAGTCGCGCTTCCCAGCCGTGTGCTAGTTTAGATGTAATCGGCTATCTGCACTTCTGGCAGAATTACCGTGCGAGGTCTCTTAATGCCTCAGTGGTGACATGGGGGTGGGACATGAATACCGTCTCTAAGTCAGCACATACTGGTGACTCGTGTCAGACCGGACCCTGACTGGAACACGTGACACGAGGACCACAAGTCTAGCTGATTACAAGTCAATCAATCAATCAATCAATATGAATGAGGCTTATATCGCGCGTATTCCGTGGGTACAGTTCTAAGCGCAGGGATTTATTTTTTTATTTTTATTTTATGCAATTTATATCGCGCACATATTCAAGGCGCAGGGTTTATTTATGCCGTGTGAGATGGAATTTTTTTACACAATACATCACGCATTCACATCGGCCAGCAGATCGCAGCCATTTCGGCGCATATCCTTCTTTTCACGGCCTATTATTCCAAGTCACACGGGTATTTTGGTGGACATTTTTATCTATGCCTATACAATTTTGCCAGGAAAGACCCTTTTGTCAATCGTGGGATCTTTAACGTGCACACCCCAATGTAGTGTACAACGAAGGGACCTTGGTTTTTCGTTTCATCCGAAAGACTAGCACTTGAACCCACCACCTAGGTTAGAAAAGGGGGGAGAAAATTGCTAACGCCCTGACCCAGGGTCGAACTCGCAACCTCTCGCTTCCGAGCGCAAGTGCGTTACCACTCGGCCACCCGGCCACAAGTACCAACTGAGCTACCGCCCCTCCTACCCCCCTCCTTCCGTGTCAAGTGCAAATGACGTCAGCTTAAAAATTGATATATTTGTC
>NW_027126718.1:145000-165000 GCF_037325665.1 Littorina saxatilis | reverse complement strand
ACAGCATCTTGATTGACAAGCTTGATTTTCCGTAAAAACTGTGGAAAGTCAGAATTTTCAAAAAATGTCCCTGAAAAGCATAAATACTCGAAGCTCAGCGTTCACAAATGAATCAAATGAAAGAATGAAATCGATGATTAGATGCCACAAGACCTTATGTCGAAATACAAACGCCAGTTATGGGATGATATGTCATTTTGGAGAAAACAGAGACGATTTTCTACAGAAACTAGCCTCGCCTTTGCCGATTTTCGTGGGGCCCACCGCAGCCAATTGCTTTCGTTGTGGTCGGCGCTCATAACGAGGGGTTTGCTATGGCTGCGAGTCTTGTGGTCAAAGCAGCACCGTTCTTAAGAGGCGCATGCCTGATAGAACGTTAAAGCTAGTTAAAAAAAAAAAAAAAAAAAGCCTTTCCCTCGCTCAAACTATATAGTCATATTATATATCGATACAAAGCTAAAGACTTTATCTTCACAATTCAGAAGACCAACTTCATGTATATGAATAAGATTAAAAGTTACAAGCGAGATCGGCATAACACTGTCAGTCCGGAAATTTCCGTTCGTAGCGATCAGTGCTGAGTGTCTCTCAAAATCGTAATCACTTTCAGAACATCACAATCCCAATTCACGATGTCTTTGAGTAAAGTGTAAAAAACCCGAAAAAAACACCCAACCAAACACACAAAAAACAAAAACAAACAGAAAATCCACATTTGTGGCTTTGGCTGTGTGATAGTCTAACTGAAATGACTATTCCAACTTGGACCCAAATTCCAACCTTGCGCACGGCCGATTCTAGAATGGACCAGCAACAAGGGTTTCATTCTAGAATGGCACCCCTGTACTTGCGCAGGGTTAGAATTCCAACCTGGACCCGGTCCATTCTAGAATGAAACCGGATTCTAAGTTCGCGCAGAACACATGCACTAACCCCATTATGCCAGACGCCAGGCGGAGCAGCCACTAGATTGCCAATTTTAAAGTCTTCTAGGTATGACCCGGCCCGGGTTCGAACCCACGACTTCCCGATCACGGGGCGGACGCCTTACCACTAGGCCAACCGTGTATGTGCGTACGAGTGTGTGTTTTGTGTGTATGAGATTTGTGTGAGTCAATGTGTGTGTGTGTGTGTGTGTGTGTGTGTGTGTGTGTGTGTGTACATGCGTGCGTATGTACATGTGTGTGTGTGTGTGTGTGTATAAGAGAGAAAGAGAGAAAGAGAGAGAGAGAGAGAGAGAGTGGGTGGGTGGCTGTGTGTTTGTGCGTGTGCGTAAGTGTATGTGTGTGTGTATGTGTGTTTGTTTGTAAAGGTGTGTATGTCCGTCTGTCTATATGTGCGTATGGGGGTGTGTTTTGTGTGTACAGTCAGTGAAGTGTGTGTGAGAGAGTGAGTGCGTGTGAGTGAGTGTGTATGTGTGTATGTGTGTAACTTGGGGTATGTGTGTGTGTGTGTGTGTGTGTGTGTGTGTGTGTGTGTGTGTGTGTGTATGTGTATGTGAGTGTGTGTGTGTGTGTGTGTGTCTGTGTGTGTGTGTGTGTGTGTGTTCGTGTGTGTTTGAGAGAGAGAGAGAGAGAGACACAGAGAGAGAGAGACAGAGAGAGAGAGGTGTGTCTTTCGCTGGGGTATGCAGTGCCTTGGCGTTGCACATCTACTTAATTTTTTTAATTTGTTTTACTAGCCAGTCTTTAGTGGTCCCCACGATGACTAATCCAAGATTTCCAGTGTCAATCTTTGTGTAGTTTCAGGCTGACGTATGGACAACATGTTTTGATATAATAAAAAATAAAAAATAATGCATACTATTTATAAAGCGCGTGTATCCAGGGTGTAAACCCTGCTCAAAGCGCGTGTATCCAGGGTGTAAACCCTGCTCAAAGCGCGTGTATCCAGGGTGTAAACCCTGCTCAAAGCGCGTGTATCCAGGGTGTAAACCCTGCTCAAAGCGCGTGTATCCAGGGTTTAACCCTGCTTAAAGCGCGTGTATCCAGGGTTTAACCCTGTTCAATGCACGTGTATCCAGGGTTTAACCCTGTTCAATGCGCGTGTATCCAGGGTTTAAACCCTGCTCAAAGCGCGTGTATCCAGGGTGTGAACCCTGCTCAAAGCGCGTGTATCCAGGGTGTGAACCCTGCTCAAAGCGCGTGTATCCAGGGTTTAACCCTGCTCAATGCGCGTGTATCCAGGGTTTAACCCTGTTCAATGCGCTGATCTCGCTCGACACGCCTTGTTTGCATCATTGTGGTTGTTTGTATCTGTTTTTATGCTGTTCACTCGGGGTTTTTTTTTTGGTGCTGGAACTAAACTCGGCAACAACAGAAAATTACTGTAAAAGCCGAGTTGGCCGCCTTTTCTGTCATAATAAGTCTGAATGAAATGAAACGGGAATGAATGTTTTGGTTGGGGCCGGTACGAAAATGGGTGCAATAGTTTTTTTGCTGAGTTTAGACAAAGAGGAAAGTGGGTCTGACTACAGCATCATACTTGTGCAGCGCCTTTGCTGAAAGAAACACTCGAAGAGCCGCTTCTGAAGGAAAAGGAAGGGAGTTCCCCCTCAATGCATACTGTGGAGCTGGAAGTGTGTCCATGTGTGGTGAATACTGACCAGGGGATCATCACGCTGGCCGGCATTGCAGTCTGTGTCCCGCCTGAAAACGACAAAACCCACTGTGATCCAGGTACGGCGTGTGTCTTTATGGAACATTATGATCTAACTTCAGGTCTGCTCTCTCGGTATGTGTCAGTATCAGTGTCTGTCTCGCTCTGTTTCGCTGTTTGTCAGGCAGTCTCTCTGTCTAACACTGTCTCCGTCTCTGTCTGTCTGTCTGTCTGTCTGTCTGTCTGTCTGCCTGCCTGTCTGCCTGTCTATCTTTCTGTCTGTTCGTGTTTCTCGCTCTCTCTTAGTCTCTCTCTCTCTCTCTCTGTTTAGAACAACTGATAGATGAAACAAAACTCATGTTTCTTGCATGCATCTCTGTGAATGAATGCATATGCGCTTCTCTGATATCATTAAGGAACAAACAACAACTCCAACAAGTTCCCTCCACTGTATTGGGTCAAACAAATGATACAGTTATGTACCATACACACACAATCATGAAAAGAAAGGTATCAGGGTTATGGATTCAAAACCGGGTACTCACAGGTTTGAAGACATGGAAACAACTATGTGACAATCCCGTGCACAACCTAACACACTAATCTTACCCGGAGTCTATCAAAAATCGCTACCCGTGAGGTAGACAGAAAAACACACACACAGTCCGTGAAATCACTGACACACGATATCCACAGTACAGATACCGACACACGGCTAGTGTGTAAGCGGAAAAAATACAGTCACAGTTCACAGTTAGGATTTGGACCAGACTGCGGCAACCGTTTGATCTAGTTGCTAAATACTAATTATACTTTAATTAAATAGGTTCTACTGAACATGGCTTAACTCAACTAGATCACACACAAAAACTGCCGATATGTCCTTCACTTGAAAAAGTAGCGGTGTACTTGATCTTCCGACTGGCGATCTCGACCTAACCAGTTCACTTCGTCCCGTGACCTTTCTGGGTCCAACTATACGGACTTTCCTGTAGCCTCGCTGCTAGCTTCGTGAAAGTCCCGTCGAACTTCAGCTAAACTGGTCCCAAGAAATAAGATATTCGGCGGCTTCTCAGAGGATTCTTCTTTCCCGGAATCTGGCCGCAATCCTCCTCTCATGGACAGGTTACGCCCCACTGGACAAACATGAAGAGCGGACATCTTGTTTTTACAATCTGTCCTCTACGAACTAGTTTCTGCAATGTAAATCGGTTCAGCTTAAGCGATACACAAAATATCGATATCCGAATGCCTATTAAAGTTACCCGTTAAAGTGCTTTGACAATCGCGTCTCAGAAAACACAAGTAAGGGCTGGAACCTTCTCTTGCATTCTCTCTGGGCATTTACTCCTCCCGCGCGATTACATCGAGACCTTTCTCTTTGATGGACAGTCGTCAAGTGTGCTACTAAACTAGCTACGATTCACGAAGTTTATTGTTCGATGGTTTGTGACCTCTGTTCACTCCGTGCGACACACATTTCCACGTGTATCTTTTTGGCTTTCGTGAATCGTGAAGGACACACATGCTAACTCGGCCTGACCTTGGACCTATATGGATGGTCCATATTAGGTCCAAGGCCTGACTCAGTTGTTAGCTGTTTGATTTCCTTCACAGCATCCATGTACAAATCTTTGGTAAATTGAGGCGGGGTAAGTTAGGATGGACTTGAAATCATCCGAGATTGTATCTTTGTTCTGTTTCAGAGAAAAGAGTGCAGCCTCTCTCCGATCCACAAACGTTGCTAACCTGGAAGAAATTCAGGGACGCGGGTTATGTTGGAACATACAGGGCCACACCGGACGAATGGCACAACACGCAGTTCTCTGGTAAGTCGCAGAGTATGCTGACTTTTTCAGTTTCACTGAAGCTTCGGCATTCCCTGATGAGTCGAGTGTCTTTTCCGACTTCAGTGCTAAGGTATTACGCCTGCTTACTAAAGGTCGTGCCGGATTTACTTTTAAACATCCAGTCAGTGTCACTTTGACTAAGGTTGTGCAGTTATTGGTTATCATGTTCAGGGATTGGTTACATGAAGTTCAGAGCAGCCAACGCTCTGTCAAAACAATTATCATGTGTTTCAGCGGCAACAGACTTGCACAAACGGTCTATCAAATCAGTAATTGGCTGATTAAGATAAGTTTGATACAACTCACCAGCACTGATACAGAAAACTTCAAAAACAGTGTGCCAACGTCACTGCTGCAGGGGGTCACTGCTGCAAGGGGGTGTCTGCGTGCAAAAGCCAACGCAGACCGCGCAGCGCCTCAAAACAAACAACACCCAAGTAGTATCTTTAAAAATGAACGGCAAGGAACGGCAACGTGACTCAATATCGGAGCACAGCGAGCCAGTCTGCGAGCAACACCTCTGGCATGCATACCAAAGAGCTTCTACTGCTAAGCGTACCAGTCGATGATCTTTGTGCATACTTTCTCGTAGTCAACTCCTCACAGAAGCGCATCCGCTTTATTCATACAGTTGTGAGGCCAAGTGTAGGATGGGTGGCGGTGGCGGTGAGAGAAGCGAAAGGAGGTGGAATGTGTTACTGTACCGTGTGCAAAGCTGTATGCTCAGTAAAGGTCATGCCTCGGTTCTGTCAGTCCGAAAAGTTCAGTTAGCGTAACCCAGAACATAATTATTTGGTTCTATATCGTACTTTGCACCGCGCATACGGCCTTGGTCAATACATATGAAACAAAGCCCCCCCCTCGGACCGACAAAACAGCTGGTCTGTCAACAACCCATCAAACATCTTATAATATCTGCTTGCGTCTGGCCTTCACATTTATCCTGCTCGCTTGGGTTGGCGTCTTCTTTTTAAAGCTGCTATCTACAGGCAGAGAACGTTGGCATCTTTGCAGTCTCAAAACGACACGGCCCAGAAATAAACTCGGTGTGTTTCGAAGTTGGTTCTTAGCTGGGCAATATTTCTGCGTCGGAGTGTGTTTTCGATAAGTCAACCTATCGTGGTATACTACGTATGTTACAGATTTGCACAAAAAATGTTTGACCATTTCGCGTAATCGGCAAAACGCTGCCCACTACGCGAAATCGGCAGCGTTTTGCCGAAATCGCGTAAAGGCCTCTAAAACTTGCCTATTTCGCGAATTCGGCAGCCGATTACGCGGAATCGGCAATAGTGAGTTTAGTGTCTATGTGTGTGTGTGTGTATGTGTGTGTATGTGTGTGTGTGTGTGTGTGCTCTCTCTCTCTCTCTCTCTCTCTCTCTCTCTCTCTCTCTCTCTCTCTCTCTCTCTCTCTCTCTCTCTCGCGCGCGCACGCTAACAGTGTCGATGACAGTATAACAGAAAAGAACACGAGCCACACACAGGGTGGTTTGTGAGCATATCCTCAGGAAATACTTGTTCTCGTGTGCCCGCATTGTCAATCAAACAAGGGGCCTTAGTGATTGAAACTCACAAACAATACCTACTTTAAACTTTTAGTTTAAGCTGTTATTTTGCTGACAGGAGACGAACAGTCAGCATGGACGGCAAGCATCATGCGCGTTTTGATGAAAAAATGACAAAAGAAAAGTTTTCCAAGGACACATTGCCCAACGCAGACGACTAACCGGTACATGGTGAATGTCTTGTCCGGCGATGGAGATCGAAAGAACAGAAACGTTTACTACAGCACAATCCGAATGTTCCCAGGCAGATCCCAGATCTCAAGAAGAACAGAATGACAGACTAGTACATCTGATGACCCCACAGTTGCTTATGACATGAAGAAGATAAGGGCGTGCCGAGCGGAGGCTGTCTTCAAGCAATGTCAAACAACCCTCCCTAAACGTCGGGGACTATGTCCTACTTCCAGTGTCGGAGTTTGACAGGGGTCGACTCGACGCCAGAAATATCCCTGTGCCCGTATGCTTATGGGGGAAGTTCGCGAAAACTCCCGAAGTTTTGAGTGACATCGGAAGAACTTGCCTCACTTTCGTATGCATGGGCCGGAAGAAGGGCTTACTTCGAAGCAAAGCGAGGAAGTAATTGATGGTAGTTTGCGACAACTTCCTACGTTTTGAGCGACATCGGAAGTACATCCTCAATTTCGCATGCATGGGACGGAAAAAGTGCTTACTTTTGAAGCAAGCGAGGAAGTAAGTGAGGGTAATTGTACTACAGCGAAACCCAGGAGTAAACACGCTGCTTCCAAAGTTTCTCAGTGCAAAATAGCAGGGCTTTTCTTCGGTTTTTCATATAAAACCGATCTAACGCAAATGAAAGTCCCAAAGAGAGAAAATAGAAAGAAAAGTTGTATCTCGTGCGTGCATTTCGTGTAAATTTCCCTGAATACAAACCTGTTGCCAGCTTTGACTTTTGTTCGTTCTGGGTCACTGCCCACCACTCTTAAAATTTCATCCCCGCTTACAGGAGGGGGTGTTTCTATGTAAATGGACGTCTTTGTGTGCATGTGTGAGTGTGTGTTTGTGTGAGAGTGTGCGTGTGCGTGTGTTTGTGGGTGTGTGTGTGTGCGTGCGTGCGTGCGTGTGTAGGTGTGCGTCTGTTCATTCATTCATTCCACGGTTTGCAGTGCACATGTGTGTGTGTGGAGGGTGTGTGTGTGTGTGTGTGTGTGTGTGTGTGTGTGTGTGTGTGAAAGTGTTTGTATGTATTTGTGCGAGTGCCTGCCTGTGCGTGCGTGCGTGTATAATTGTGCGTTTGTTTGTGTGCGTGTGCGTGTGTGTGTGTGTTCGACGGTGTGTGTGTGTGTGTGTTCGACGGTGTGTGTGTGTGTGTGTGCAAGCCCCACCCCACCCCACACACACACACACTATGGTATGAGCTGATTATTTGCGCCTCGATATTTTATTTATTTTCTTACGTTTTATGTTGTTTGTTGTGATTCACCACACCCGAGTTTCTCGAAATTGAGACAATAAAGTGTTCTATGTCTATGTCTATAGATGTCTAACACACATGCACACACGCGCGTAGGATAAACACATCCAATCTTGACTTTCAACTTTACATAAACATACAGCCTGTTCACAATTAACGAGGACAAACATAATTTACTTACACCTAAGTACAATTTATCTTTTGTAAAAATTTGGACACACATTTTCCCAATTAATATGAAAGTTACTGAACTTATCTTCTTTTCACTACACCTTATATCGTCTTGATTCCCCAAAAAACTTGAGTTCTGCCTTTTTAAATTGACCAGTAGCCCAAAACTTTCGCTCTAACCAAACAGTTTTACCGATACACAATCATTAAAAAAAATTAAAAAAAAGAGGTTTAACATAACCGACTTCGCTACCACATAAACAAAAAAAGTTTTATTCTCCCCAACATTCTGGTCAACAAAATCATTATTACAGACTCATTCAATTTCAAGACAATCATCACAGCTTTGAACAGACCATTTCGTTCAACCAGTCAAAAACAACAACTTGAACTATGGGACGAGTTCCATTATATTTTTGTATGTCCTTTTTTTACCAATTATAGAAAACAGTTGTTACGGTGCTATTATTATGCCCGCCCCAATTCAGTTAAATTCAGAGAGCTTTTTTCCACTACAAAAAAGAGTTTATTGCTAAAACTCGCAAAGTTCATGACACTTGTCATGGACTGTTTGAGAAGCGAGTAAAATTTAATTCTCTTTTAGCTTTATACTCCGTTATCTGTTTTGTGTTGTTTGTAATAGTATTTTTGTCCTTATGTTAACCCACCCATCACCCCCCCCCCTCTCCCTTCCCCCCATTTCCCATAGTAAAGAAATGTATGTAATCACTTTGCACTTGTAGTGTTTTATTATTATTATTATTATTATTATTATTATTATTATTATTATTATTATTATTATTATTATTATTTATTATTATTATTGTTGAATTGTTTCTTGTATTGTTTTTGCTCTCCCTCACCCCTCAACTCCCTTTTCTGTACATAGTCTGATTTCTTTTTGTTTTAGTTCCTTTTATTTGGTGTTAAATGAAATGTGTTTTTATTGTGTTTTTTAATTTTCCATGTACCCTCACGGGGTTTTATTGGAATAAATAAAACTTGACTTGACTTGTAAAAGCTACAGCGCGATCAACGTTCGCCCATTTACGAACTCGCGATGAGATTTGTTTCTTCTGGTCGCCAAGCCTACCGTTTACAAACGCATGCGCGCTAATTGGGATTCCCCCAATTTCCTCGACCTTGACCTCAGGACTCTCGAAGCCACTACTTCGGCGTTCAAGTTAGCTCGTGCATACCGAGTAGCTGGCAACTTTGCTTCCAAAGTTACCACTTTCAAAGTTAATTTCATCATTTATACGACGATATCGCATCTTAAAGGTCCTTACCCATCTAAAAGAAACCTCCAACGCATGCTACAATTGCCTGACATTCTGGTTTTAAAGGCAGCTCATTGGAAAATGAGCTCAGACACAATAATGAAGACGTGAAATGCGTCAATCGAGCAACTGTCGTAACTTGGCTACAATGAGACGGTCGGCTACCTTGCACCATAGACACGAACTGTGACATTCTTGTTTAATTTAGGTGAAAAGCTTGAAACAGAGGGGCTTAAAACCGACAGTACGATCATTTACTGACCGAAAAAACCGTGCTCGAGTCATTCGGCGAAGGTGGTGAGCTTTCAAACTACCACGACTGAATAACTGATAACACATCTTTGCATAGAGTTTTTTCTAGACGAGTAGCATAGTGCAGTGGTTACGGATTCGGAGTTTCAATCCGACGCTCTGGGTTCAAGTGCCGCTGGGAACGACATAAAAAAAAAATATTTTTAATTAACCTTTTTCTTAATAGACCTCAATTGCATTCAGACTGCAACAATCGGTTTTTGCCTCTGTGTTAATTTTTTTAAACGACGGTAAAGAAACTGTCCTATGCTTTAAAAAAAAATCGAATCTTGACTTTTAACTGTACATAACCATGCATCGCCATCGTAATCAAAAATTAACGAGGGAAAACAAATTAAAACACCGATGAACAGTATTGTCTTTTCTAAACTTCTTGACAGACATTTCCCCAATAAATAAGGAACAAGTCACTAAACTTAGTTATTTACGGTCTACTGCATAATGTTCTTCCTTTTAAACTTTACCAGTAACCCAAAGTTTCTCTATAACCAATCTATGTTTGTCCAACAAAGAGTTTTACCGATATAAAATTATTAAACACAAGTTCAACATGGCTTAAAATTGCAGTAATTGTTGTACTTATTGTGAGAACGAAATTGATTATTTTTTTTTTCCCAACATTATGTTCACTTGGAAATGCGTTGAGGATAAAGTGATTTGTAAATATAATATGATTACTAACAATTACCGAAAAGGAAGTTTTTTTGGGCGTGTTTAAAATACATTTAGAAATAGTATTGTTAACGATATAGGTACATTTAAAGTAGAAAAATTAATATAAAAAACAGAAAAAAAGCAAAGAAAAACAGATTAATGAAGAGGGATACTCCCCGCAAAAAAAAAAAGAAGAAAAAAAGGGTTGAAGCAAGCAGCTGAGATTCAACAACAAAAAACACACACAAAAAAGTTCAACATAATCATTTACTCTTCTCCTAACATTCAGGCCAACAAAGTCATTGCCATAGGCAGTCATTCGATTCCAAGACAATCGTCACTGGTTTGAACCGACCCTTTCGTTTAACCATTCAAACAAGAAAAGCAAACGCTCGATCGAGTCACTTTCGCAGTTCTGAATATTATATGAGGCATCAGATGGACAGGAAGAAATTGCTATTCACAACACAATACAGATGTAAATAATTTGATGTAAAGAATAATCCTATAAAGTTTGAATCAAATCCGATGAATAGTTTCAGAGATATGATATTTCAATTTTTTTCCTTCAAGACATACCTGTGACCTTGAAAAAGGTCAAAGGTCACCAAAGCAGACGTCAAAGTGTAGAGGTCACTGGGAGTCACGTTCACATAAAATTTGAGCCCGGTCACTTTTATAGTTTCCGAGAAAAGCCCAACGTTAAGTTGTGTGTTGCCGAACAGAAAAGGCTAGTTATCTCCCTTGTTTTTCTGATAACGTTCGTAAAAGGCTACAGATGTAAATACTTTGATGTAAAGAATAATCCTACAAAGTTTCAATCACATCCGATGAACTTTGTCAAAGATATAAAATGTCTAATTTTTCCTTTGACGCTGACCTGTGACCTTGAAAAAGGTCAAAGGTCAACGAAACCATCGTTAAAGTGTAGAGGTCATTGGAGGTCACGACTAAACAAAATATGAGCCCGATCGCTTTGATAGTTTCCGAGAAAAGTCCAACGTTAAGGTGGTGTCTACGGACGGCCGGCCGGCCGGACAGACTAACACTGACCGATTACATAGAGTCACATTTTCTCAAGTGACTCAAAAACAACAGCAATAACGCTGTTAGTACTACAGCGTGCTCAACGTTCGCCTTTTTGAACTCGCGATGAGATTTGTTTCTTCTGGTGGCAAGCTTACCGTTAACAAACGCATGCGTACTAGTTGGGATTCCACTAATTTTCGCGACCATGACCGAATACTCTCGAAGTCACCACTCCGGCGTTCATGCATAGTGAACAGTTGAAAAGTTAACTTCGGGAGTTCCCACTTCCAAAAGAGGCCTTTACTTCCAGTGTTTCTGACTACCTCCTCATGCATACGGGCCCTGGAGTCGTGTCGGAAATCACTGAACACGGGGCGTATAGGATCGCTACAAAGCACGGCGTCGTCAATACTGCTTATTCCAGAAACCAGTAACAGAAGGCAGATTGTCAAATCCTACAGCTTGAAGATACAAACCCGGCCGTTTCTTCCTTTAGAAAGATCGCTACTATGCATTCCGCCCATGGTGGCCAGGGGTATTCAAAATGCGCCTGTCAGACATCCTGCAACTCCAAGAGATGCGCTTGTAGAAAAAGCGGCACTCGCTGCCACAGTCATGTCACCCGAAAAACAGCTAATGTAAAAACAAATAAAAGTTACTACCAAACTGCTTGTCAGCCAAACTATAACCTGTGTTTGTGGTACTGAAAGATGAAAATAGCAGCAACTGGTATTGTTCAGGAGCGTTCTTTTTCACAATTTTGCGTACTTCGTTATGTTCATCTATTTGTTTATCTGTTCCTATTATCGTGCTTTTCTCTTTTTTCGAAAATTAAATGTTTGCCTCGTTTGCATTACTAGTATAATGTGTGTGTGTGTGTGTGTGTGTGTGTGTGTGTGTGTGTGTGTGTGTGTGTGTGTGTGTGTGTGTGTCTGAGTGTGTGTGCGTTCGTGCTAAAATGTATATTATCACAGTCATGGTCAGTATCGACAACACACACACACACACACACACACACACACACACACACACACACACACACACACACACACACATACACACACACATACACACTAAACTCGCTATTGCCGATTTCGCGTAATGGGCAACTTGCCCATTACGCGAAATCGGCTGCCGATTCCGCGTAATCGGCTGCCGAATTCGCGAAATAGGCAGGTTTTAGAGGCCTTTACTCGAATTCGGCAAAACGCTGCCGATTTCGCGTATTGGGCAGCGTTTTACCGATTACGCGAAATGGGCAAACATATTACCCATGTAAGTTCCTTCAGTTTGAGAAACATGGGTCTGCACGGCCCCACAATGCTGTCCGTGCGTAGTGTAAACATGACTTTTGTTTTTGTAATTACTTCTCGCTAAAATGTAATTATCTTTTAGGACATAAGAGCTTTTTATGTGTCTGAGGCATTCTTAAAAGCTCATTAAAATATTCCAACTGGTTTAAGAGATATTTGCAATTAAACACCCTTCTGGGTCCACAGAAGCTGTAATTCCGTACACACGGATACTCTAGCTGGCACAGTTTGTGGGGTGGGATCGGTATGATGTACTTCATGGTGTGCTTGGAAATATGAGCGTTGATTGGTGGTACAGCCGAGCCGAATGTTTACTGCGGATCTCTCCCCGTGTTTTGTTATCACATTATTCCCTGCGATAATTCAGTGAGACGGCGTGCCGAGTATCGCTGTACGGCAGTTGTGATTACTGAGTGAATATGCGCAGTGAGGTTGAACGAAGCAGGTGGTTATGGTACCTTCCATGCTGGGAACGTGCACGTGTTCTGCTTGTCAAAAGTAATACATGTGCATCAGTGTGTTTGGTGAATTGATAACTACGTAAGTAAGAGAACACATTTTTTTCATTCCTGCCACTGAGGAATTTCAACAGTTTAAAATCATTTTGACTGTGTCCACAGGTTCCAATAGCGAAAGGCGACGGCGTGCAACCACCACCGATCAAATTACGTCTTACATTATTGGCGAAAACACCACCTGTGACCGACTTGACCAAAACGTGTACTGCAATGGTCCGCTGCCATCAGGCACAGATTTCAGGTGTGTATCATAATCACACCCCTCCCCCTACTTTTTACCTTTACCCCTGCTACCATGGATGAATGAGGTGCACCTTTTTGATATATGTCTGTAGTGCGACTTCGCGATGAAATTAGGTGTACCAACGAACTGTAGTGGTGGACATGAAACGTGACTACTTTTCCTTCGCATTGCGAACATTTGATACTTCGCGACGAAAAGGAAGGAACAACGTTTGATGACGAGATCGTTGGTACATAGGTTTCCATTGCGATGATGTTCCATATACCTCTGCGATTCGAATATGTTGGCTTTGCCGGATGTATGTGCATGTTTTTATTGGCAAGTGGCTAAGTGTTGCAGTACAATTTGAAGTGCAGGACGGCGGGGATGTAGCTCAGTCGGTAGCGCGCTGGATTTGTATCCAGTTGGCCGCTGTCAGCGTGAGTTCGTCCCCACGTTCGGCGAGAGATTTATTTCTCAGAGTCAACTTTGTGTGCAGACTCTCCTCGGTGTCCGAACACCCCCCGTGTGTACACGCAAGCACAAGACCAAGTGCACACGAAAAAGATCCTGTAATCCATGTCAGAGTTCGGTGGGTTATAGAAACACGAAAATACCCAGCATGCTTCCTCCGAAAACGGCGTATGGCTGCCTTAATGGCGGGGTAAAAAACCGGTCATACACGTACAATTCCACTCGTGCAAAAAACATGAGTGTATGTGGGAGTTTCAGCCCACGAACGCAGAAGAAGAAGTGCAGGTTATTATCAACAGATTGCACACACATATTGCAGACACCGACTGCATCTTTACCTTTGTATCCAGTTCACAAGTCTTGTCTTTGCTGAAATGTACGTGAATGTGTAATTTAGATATTATTAGCTGTTGTCGGGTTTTCCGACTAAAGTTATGTCGAATGTAGTAAAGGTAAGGGTTATTTAGAGTTGTATTTCCAGTCAATGGATTTGATATTTGATACAATTACGTTCCATATACAAACACGCTTTGTTCGGTGTTATTATCCGAGTGATTGTAAATATAACTAATCAACCACGAACTTACTTTTGACATTACTGAGTATAACGATTTAAAACACTGAATTTCAAGGCAAACATGGTGACTTGTCTTTGATATTGTGAAAGTTGGTTCTCCTTATCAAGGCAGTCACAATAGAGTAGGGGGAAATACGGCCTCATGACAATTTGTGTATTTTTTTTGTTTTTTTGTTTACCGAATCACGTGAGAAATCACTTGAGCCAGGATACAGCAGTGTTGGGCCGCCCGTTTTCGAAACAACTTAAAAATGAAATGTTCAAAGAGGTTGCTGAATCTAAAATTGTGAAATTTTACTAACTTTCACACGGTTCCATTATTTCCCGGTGCGATTCGTGAATTATTAAGCTTCCCACACTTTCAGGGATTAATGACCTTCTGTCACGCACACATGCATAAAACACGCACGCAGTCTGTCATCCACGACTCAAAACAATCTTACTCTTTCGACTACAAAACACGAGTTGACACGAACAGTAGATTAAGGACGTTTCTTACAAACAATCAATTATACATAACATAAATACACACACAACTCACTATACAGCAATATCCACAACGACAACAAAGATCAACCAGCATTAAAGCCCATAACAACAAAGAATAATTATTTAAAAACTTTCATACCTCTCTCTTTCGCCCAGTTCACAATGACGTTAATGTTCCTGCACTTTTAGCTGTTCGGACGGGCTAAGGCTAATGTTACCGTGCTTGCGTATCCGAAATCGTTCATGAACTGGAGTCAACGAGGCCGTAGTGCGAAGCGACAGGAGTCATCTGTGACGTCAAGTCCTTGCCAGGCGAGCAGTGCCGTCGTCGAAAGTGGAGCGGCAGACATCATCAGTCTCCTCAGTATAAGGCCATTTCAGAGTAGCCTCCGCATGGTGAAACACAACAACCTGGAATGGTGAACGTAAGACTTAGTTCACTGTAACAGTAACATCGCCCACCCGTCCTTATAACTTAACAACCAAGTGCAGGATTAAATGGACATAACTCTCTACTCTCACTCTCATGCATCTCGAACACACATACCAACGGACTTATACATTTAATTCTGCTAAGTATGAAGTCCAACGAATAATACCAACTTCCTTCTATAAGCAAAACTGTCAAACACTCTCCTTTCAACCAAAACATAGTCATTCAATAACATACCAAACCATTCCCCAAAACAAACTCACAAATTCATACCGTTCAAGTACAAAGTTACAAACACGCACGTGCACACTATACATTCCGCCATCTTGGATTGACCGGTTTTCATAAGTCAATAAACAAATCTAAACCTGAGAATAATTTAACTGTAACACACACAACATAATATTTAATGATTACATACCACATCCTGGTTGTATTGAAGTAGCCATACATATCCCCTGCCGTTGATAACAGGTTCCGGCATCTGCTCTACGCAAACAGACCCTACGTTCAACGAAGAACGGATTCGCTTGGAACGCAAGCTATCTTCCCTCGGCTAAAGGCAAAGAACGAATGAATAACAAGTCGCGTAAGGCGAAAATACAATATTTAGTCAAGTAGCTGTCGAACTCACAGAATGAAACTGAACGCAATGCCATTTTTCAGCAAGACCGTAGACTCGTAGCATCGTCAGTCCACCGCTCATGGCAAAGGCAGTGAAATTGACAAGAAGAGCGGGGTAGCAGTTGCGCTAAGAAGGATAGCACGCTTTTCTGTACCTCTCTTTGTTTTAACTTTCTGAGCGTGTTTTTAATCCAAACATATCATATCTATATGTTTTTGGAATCAGGAACCGACAAGGAATAAGATGAAAGTGTTTTTAAATTGATTTGGACAATTTAATTTTGATAATAATTTTTATATATTTAATTTTCAGAGCTTGTTTTTAATCCGAATATAACATATTTATATGTTTTTGGAATCAGCAAATGATGGAGAATAAGATAAACGTAAATTTGGATCGTTTTGAAAATTTTTATTTTTTTTTACAATTTTCAGATTTTTAATGACCAAAGTCATTAATTAATTTTTAAGCCACCAAGCTGAAATGCAATACCGAACCCCGGGCTTCGTCGAAGATTACTTGACCAAAATTTCAACCAATTTGGTTGAAAAATGAGGGCGTGACAGTGCCGCCTCAACTTTCACGAAAAGCCGGATATGACGTCATCAAAGACATTTATCAAAAAAATGAAAAAAACGTTCGGGGATTTCATACCCAGGAACTCTCATGTCAAATTTCATAAAGATCGGTCCAGTAGTTTAGTCTGAATCGCTCTACACACACACACACACACACACAGACAGACAGACGCACATACACCACGACCCTCGTTTCGATTCCCCCTCGATGTTAAAATATTTAGTCAAAACTTGACTAAATATAAAAAGGAGTATCTTCGAGCTCGAATTTTACTCTGAGTTCACCTTACAAAATACAAGTAAAATACACGTGAAATACCTGAGCACGAGCTCCACGAGACACTTGAAGTTAACCAGCGTCTTCCTGTGACAGGTGAAATAGAGGAACACAGGCGCTCCAATACAATACCTTCAACACCACAGCATAAAAGTATACTAATAATAAAGCCGCTTGTGACACCTTCACACACAACAAATGTCTGACCCTCGTGAAATATCAAGGTCACAGCTGTTTCAAATGTTTGTGTGTGTGTTTTGTTGTTTGTTTGTTATTTTAACTTTCGTTTTTGATTTTTTTTTTTAATATGCTTTTTTAAATGTGCATAATTTACAACCTCCGATGAGTTTCACACAATGTTCAAATTTGATTGACATCCGCGACTGACGAAGTGGCTGCATCCTACCCATGCGGGGGGGGGGGGGGGGGGGGGGGGGGGGGGGGGGCGGGTCAATTGAGAGATTATGTTACAACAAAAGTATTACTTTGGAGACTTGTGCTTGTACACGCTGGATGATGAACGCATTGGTAGAACTTGTTCATTGTTTTCATGGGTCTTTAACTGTGAGCCCTGATTATTCATCTTATGTGTATTCTCTCATTTCAGAAACCGTTTGAGGTACGAGTAATACCACGAGCTAGACGCGAACCAATGTTGAATAAACTAAATGTACATTTCAGTTAAGAGAAATGGAAAAAGGCAGAGACCTAAAAGGGATGGGAGGATGTGTGTGTGTGTTGAGAGAGAGAGAGAGAGAGAGAGTGAGAGAGAGAGAGAGAGAGAGAGAGAAAGAGAGAGAGAGAGAGTGAGAGAGAGAGAGAGAGAGAGTACAGCTTGTGTCAAATTAACCTATAAACGTATGTACAATTTCAACACTTTAGCTTCTAGTTTGGTCTAAGTAATACATGCCTGCCACTTTGAGAGAAAATCCAAAATATAAACTTGCCGAACAATTGCAAATGGCAGTAAACATTTTGGAGAATGTGTAATAATTACTCTGAGAAATACTATTATGAATGCACAGTCAGCGCACATATTATTAACAATGCCACAAAAATGTTGCAACATTAACTGCATGCTGTGTCGAAAATGTTGCAACATTAACTGCATGCTGTGTCGTTGGACACTTACAATCATCTTATGCTTTTTGGTTAGGCCGAAGCCAGGCTTTGGTTTAGGCGTTGTCTCCATTCCTCTTGGTTTGATTTGTGTTCCTTTTGTTTTCCCCTCGCCCACTGGGTCCATTTGTCCTTGTTTATTGTACTTGTCTATTGTACTTGTCTATTGTACTTGTTTATTGTACTTGTCTATTGTACTTGTCTATTGTACTTGTTTATTGTACTTGTCTATTGTACTTGTCTATTGTACTTGTCTATTGTACTTGTCTATTGTACTTGTCTATTGTACTTGTCTATTGTACTTGTCTATTGTACTTGTCTATTGTACTTGTCTATTGTACTTGTCTATTGTACTTGTCTATTGTACTTGTCTATTGTACTTGTCTATTGTACTTGTCTATTGTACTTGTCTATTGTACTTGTCTATTTGTTTCGCCTTTTGTCTTCTCTCTTGGAATATTTAATAATAATAATAATAAAGTGTATTTATATTGCGCCTATCCCTTACAAAAAACAAAAATATTTGGCTCTAAGCGCATTACAACATGTGAAGGACTTGGTACAATCAAGTCTGACAAGTACAACAGCACAATATACAGTCGGTCTCTTAGGTAAAAGCAGCTTCGACAGTTAAACACTTCTACTAAAAGATCCTCTAACAATTTACAAACATAGTTAAAGAACATCGAGTTAATAGGAATTAAAAAAAAAGGTTCTTATAATAAAACTATCTAGCGAACGACGAAGAAGAAGAAGAATAAAACTATCAATGTCAATGTATAACAAGTCATTCAACGTAAATGGCCAAAGAACAACAATAAAACAATGGTGATAAAACAGTTATACTCAATGGCTAATAACGAGGCAGAGTTAAATAGTATCGACACAAGATTAAAACAAAACATATTTCTGGAGACGAATTAACAACAATAAAGCAATGGTGATAAAACAGTTTTACTCAATGGCTAATAGCGAGGCAGAATTAAATAGTATCGACACAAGATTTAAACTAAACATATTCCTGGAGACGCATTTAATAATTATACATGTATCAAATAATCAATGTACAAAATACAGCCCTCGCAAGCAACCCGCCCCCAGCCGGCCCACAGCGCGCTACGATGGCAAGCGACCCCTCTCCTTAATGTGGCAAATACTGAACAGTGCACACAACCAATTACTCGCATATACTCGTGTCGCTCACTCGCACACACACACAAACACACACACGGACAACATCGAATCACTCGCACAGGCTAGGGGTTGAAGTATTCCCGGAAGAGGTGTGTTTTTAGAGAGGACTTGAAGGAAGGGAGAGAGGTAGAAAGGCGGACAGACATGGGCAGAGAGTTCCAAATAGAGGGAGCTGTGTAGGTAAAGGCGCGCTTGCCGAAAGCGTTCAGTTTGACGCGTGGGACAACAAGGTGCCCTGCGTCAGCGGATCTGAGGTTGCGTGTGGGGACGTGTGGCTTTAAGAGCGAAGACAGGTAAGAAGGGGCAGAGTCTTGAAGGCTACGGTAACACAGGGTAGCTATTTTATATGTAATGCGTGCTTTGATTGGTAGCCAGTGAAGGGTCATGAGGAGAGGGGTGACATGGTCGCGCTTGCGCTTGCGCAGCACAAGACGTGCTGCATTGTTCATGATGCGCTGTAGGCGGTCTAGCTTGGCGTCTGGGAGGCCGGCTAGGAGCGAGTTGCAGTAATCCAGTCTCGACAAAATAAAAGCCGAAACCAGTGTCTTGGTTGCGTCGAGGGAAAGAAGGTGTCTGATTTGGCTAATCCTCCGCATTTCAAGAAAGGCGGTTCTGCAGAGTGAGTTGATGTGGGCGTCCATTGACAGGTTACTGTCAAGGTGGACACCCAGGTTTTTTACTTTGGTGCTGAATGTGACTGTGGTATCAGAAAGGGTAAGACTGGATGTTTCTGAAAGAAGCTTTAACTTTGATTGTTTGCCAACTGGCATGATCTCTGTCTTATCATCATTCATCTTGAGCTTGTTGACTGTCATCCACTGTTTGATGGAATCGCTGCATGATTCTATTGACTGCACTAACTCTGTAAACTGTTTGGTGTGTGCGGATTTTTGTAGTTGAGTGTCGTCTGCGAACATGTGGTACAGGACATTGTGGTGCTTTATGACTTTGCTTAACGGCTGCATGTACATAGTGAATAACACTGGGCCTAACACAGATCCTTGTGGGACACCATACTTTAATATGGTGTCCTCGGAGTGCTTATTCTGGATCACAACAGCCTGAGTGCGTCCAGTCAGGTAGGAGCAGAACCACCCCAGAGCCGTGCCTGTTATGCCGAATGTGGTGTTCAACCTTGCCAGCAGTATATCGTGGTCAAGGGTGTCGAACGCTGCGGATAGGTCCAACAGGGCCAGAAGCGAAACAGAGCCGCTGTCACAAGCAGTGAGAAGATCATTCGCTACCTTAAGTAGGGCTGTTTCAGTGCTGTGATCTGCGCGGTAGGCGGA
>NW_027126718.1:100000-140000 GCF_037325665.1 Littorina saxatilis | reverse complement strand
ACGAAACCCGGTTTAATTAGTTCCAATCTGAAACCAAACAACTGCCGTCTGTTCGGATGTTTAACCAGGTGACCCAACCCCTGCCAAGTTGAAATAACAAGAAGCCCTAAAAAAAATGTTGTGCATCTTTCGTCGCTAGATCAAGGTATTTAGACACTGTGACTCTTGGGGACAGGCAAAGGCTTGATGGTACCAAAACTACCTTCATACCACTAGACGTTCGCAGTTAGCTTATAGTGTGTGTTGGTGCAGTTTTACGAGTGTCATTTGTCACAAAGCTGTGCGTCTCATTCTCTTTTTGCTTTTTCAGCACCAGTCATCGTAGTGTGAATTTGGAGGACACTTTACATACAAGGTCTGTTTTAAGATCAATTGACTGTTCTTTGTCTGTGACTGCTGTGTCCACCACTAATGGTCGAAAATATTCGAGGCTTGGCACAAACACCGTCCAAACACGGGTATTCGAGGGCTTATGCTGTAACATAACAACGCACCTGTGTATACTGCCTTTGCGACAACAGATTTCTTGGCACCAAAGGGAGCACTGCCGCTGGTTGCATCCACCCTATATTCTTGACATTTCCCCATGCTAGTTCAGCCTGTTCTCGGATTTTAATAAATAGCCGCGGAAACACGGTTATAGATCCCTGAAGACTCTGTCCGAGCCTTCACGAGGGCCATAAGGTATAGCTGATGTCAAGTGGTCCCAGGCCTGAATGAGAACATTTGAGAGGATGGCTAGTTAGGTGTCGGCTGGGAAAGGATTGATCTAGAAAATGGCCTGGTTGGATTGTTGATATTTATGTGTTTCTGTTTCTGAGATTCTAAATAATTATGGAACAGCCTACGTATAATGTGTTTTCACTTTAGTTATCCGTTAAAATGTAGAATTTTAGTTTTTCTATTTTCTATTTTTTATTTTTTTTTATTTTTCATTTTTGTTGTTAGCCCCTCTTTAGGGCGAGGGCCGGATTGGGGTGTGCACGTTAAAGATCCCACGATTGACAAAAGGGTCTTTCCTGGCAAAATTGTATAGGCATAGATAAAAAATTTAAAAAAAATCCACCAAATACACGTGTGACTTGGAATAATAGGCCGTGAAAGGTGAATGCTCGCCCTAATAGGCTTGAGGTTTGCTGGCCGATGTGAATGCGTGATATATTGTGTAAAAAATTTCATCTCACACGGCATAAATAAATCCCTGTGCCTTAAATCCGTGCTTGAGATATGTGCGCGATATAAATTGCATAAAATAAAATAAATAAATAAAAAAGCAGACCACTGCTTAATCTACTACCCTCGTTAAATAAAGAATTGTCATTATCTTATAATTTAATTTTAACGGCTTTCCTTGCAATAATTGGTCTTTGCAATGTTCTGGAGGTTTGTGCATCGAAGTTTCTACCGCCTGCTAAAACACAGTGAACATTAATAACTCAATGTCTGGACAACAAACAAAAACATGTAAATAATTAGTATCCCTTCATCTCTTATCACAACTGCCTTTTATTCAAAATAAATTAAAAAGAGATTTGATTTTGATAAGTGTATAGTATCAGAGTATCTCTTCCCATGAGCAAAGGCTTGATGCTACCAAAACTACCTTCATACCACTAGACATTCGCAGCGAGCTTAGTGTGTGTTGGTGCCGTATTACAAGCGTCACTTGTCGCAAAGCTGTGTGTCTCATCCTATTTTCGCTTTTTCAGCACCAGTCATCGTACGGTTAATTTGGAGGACACTTTACATTCAAGGTCTGTTTTAAAATCATTTGACTGTTCTTTGTCATGAATCATCTGAGACAATAGCAGTAAACAGTAGGAAAGCAGTACGTTATAACATGTTAAGGATATATTTGTCGTGCACGCAATTCAAACTCAGTATTTAAATGTATTTTAATTATGGTCTGCTGTGTAAGGATGGGGGGGGGGGGGGGAAGACAGGTTTTAAAGCCCGTAGCATATGAAGGGGTCATGCATCGAGTGTTTAGCTCGTCATAGCTGTCAACAGAGTGGGCAGGAGATTTGTCTCAGATTTAAGTTTGGAAATATATTGTTGTAGGATACGCTTTGACTGCTTTAAAAACATGAGCAGAGCTGACCAGTAGACAACAATTATTCTTGTTCTTCGTGTAACGTACATCAACCTTAGTGAGGAGCAGGTTGCTACAGTACGTTCCCTGGGCTGTTCACAATAGAGTTTTGGATTTACAACAACAACAAAATACAAGATATGCCTCTTTAAGAGAAGTTTGTGTTTAAGAAGACGGTAAAAAAAATTATGTTCGCAATTCCTTAATGTTTGGCACGCGCAAATGTTTTTTTCTCACGTTAAATGACAATTGATTTCAATCAGACCCTGAAAGAGAAGGTAAAACGAGCGTTGTTCACCAGAATAGCGACCTTCGCCGACTGTACAGATCACACTACAGCTAGCCTAATTATTCCATTGTCCCAGAAAGTCAGTCGGTTTCTTCGTACGTGTAGTGTGTTTGTTCATACACCTTCCCCTTATTATGTATTAAAAGAACCTCTGCTTTTCGCGTTTCCAAGGAAATCCGTGAGCATGATCCTGTTTCCTGCACGCGTGGAAGTCCTTCACAGGAATTCAAATCAATATTTCCTGCAGGAATTCCAGGTATGTGTTGTTTGCACAATAACCATCGTGATGTGTCACTTACATCCACAATCTACTAAACTGTCTTTATTTAATGAGACCCTCAAGTGAGTCGATAAATTGCGGTCAAAGAGTGCACTACAAATTATGATTGTACACGTATATAATTATATATAGCTATTCTGATGAACACGTGGGGGAATTCGGGGGCTGTGATTGGATGGTCTCTCCTCATCATCAAGCATATTGCTGCCGAAGTCGGCCATTTTTCTCAATATCCAAAAGCATATTGAGAAAAATGGCCGACGCATGGTTCCGGTTTACACATCTGTACCACGCGGCGATATTTCTATCGACAACAGCATACACTGACAACTTAAAAAGCTGTTTCAACAACTGTGTTGTGAAATCGAATGCACTTGGAGTCAGTTTTCCTTCCAAAGTCAGAAAGCGTGTAGTGGTGTGCATGTCTGCGCGAACATGATGCGCGTAAGAAGTTTGTCTGCTATCAAAACCTGAGATCAACGCATCGACGCAAAAACTGTCATTTTGTAAGTTTGGAACAACAAATCAAGGTCATAACAGCTATATAATCGCTATTATGTTTTCAGCGTAGCAATAGGGTCCGATATTTAGACTCGAACAAGTATAATGCGACTCGTCTTCGACTCGTCGCATTATACTTGTCTCGTCTAAATATCGGACCCTATTGCTACGCTGAAAACACAATAGCTGTTAATAATTGTCACGAAAGCTTACGAAAACTGAACATTATCAATTATATTGGTAAAAACTAATTTATGTCATTAAAGGCACAGTAAGCCTCCCGTAAACCATCACAGATACTGTCAGGCTTTTACACACATTACAAACACCCTTTCATTTAAACACTCACCACTTGAGAACATCCTAAGTGCCCTCCGTAAAGAGCGAGCAATTTTCAAAGAATTTATTTTTGTGTGGTTTATCTTACCCCTGAGCCATCGTGAACCCGTGTGATCCAGTTTCCCCTTTTCACAATAGTAATCTGAATGCGACTCGTTCGCTGTGAGCTTATCTGCAATAGCACGTTATTATGTACCTCTGACTATGCACGAAACAAACGGCTGTGGTTCACAAGAACTCTCGCGATGGCTTTTGGCTGTTCAGAGGAACTGGCGATAGGCATAAACCGTCGTCTGCTACGAGAACCACGACCTTGCGTGACCCTGCTTCCGGGCGTTTCTTTTTTCAAACTTTCAAAACTTCGAATTGTACTGATCTTATCTTGACGAAAAAAGATGTCTTTTATGATTTAAGGATGTTTGTGTAACAAGCTGTCAATTTATTATTTAGATTTTAAAAGTTAGTTCTAGCGCCAAAACGCACCACGGTCCGATTGTCTCTGAGACAATCCGCAAAATTAATTCTTTGAAAATTGCTCGCTCTTTACGTAGGGCACCTAGAATGTTCCCGTTTGGTGAGCGTTCAAATAGAAGGGTGTTTGTACTGTGTGTAAAAAAAAGCCTGACAGTATCTGTGATGGTTTACGGGAGGCGCACTGTGCCTTTAACATAAGCTGATCGAGATAAATGTATTGTACACATTGTAAGTGTACAAATATTAAAACATAAAGGTGTCGACAAACTTGTGAAAATACTGTTGATTTTAAGAACGATTATGATTCTCAGAGAATGATCTTCAAAATCACGTTAAGCTAAGTTCAAAGTTATCAAGGCTTCTTTTCAGACCAGAATAATATGCTTTCTCAAAAAGGAACTGCTGAATAAAGAGAAGACATTTGGATACACATCTGATGTTGGTAACCTGGACGTCAACCTTGTGAAGAACCGATACCAGCATCATCTTCCATGTGCGTGTTGAATCAAGTTATCAGCATGTTCTGTGTCTCATGATTCGTTCTTATTGGTTTGTATTTTAGTGTACATGACTGCGTTCTCTTTTACATTACTAGCAAAATGACTCCGTTTAGAATATAAGGCGTTTGAATTTCGCATTTCAAAAATTTTTTTTTAAGTTGTAGCTCATATTTCCCCACTAGTCTGCTTCATAAATCTGTTGTGCTGATTATTCTCATGTGTCTTTACCTAACACAAATACTTGTTTAGGGGCAGATATGTGTTTACATAATGAAGTAGTGAGTAAATGAAATATTACTATGGTTGCTTTTCATATTTGTTTCTGTTGGATGTTTGTGATGTAGATGACCACACACGGGTGAAGCTGTACTCACGCGGGGACCATGGCCAGGATTATATCAACGCAAGCTACATCAAGGTAAAGCTCGCACGTGAGGGTACAGCAATGATTGTCCACCATGACGGCCGTTCTTAGACAACAAAGAAATAACGCTGAAATTGTCTTGGAAGTTTTCGAAGCTGGGTCTTTTGAAACTCCACACAATTTCATGGCTTGATGACCTCTGAACGATCAACGTCTGATGAACACATGGTCACGGAAGGGTTGAGATCGGGTCAAAACTGCATTATCTTTATTTATTTCTCTTATTTGGGTTTGAAGCTTGGGATTTGAAATTTCACACAGTTTAAGGGTTCTATGACATTCAGCCAATACAGATGTCAGAATGCCATTGTACAGAAAGCGATGTGCTAACGATTGTAAAGTCAATGGCTATAATAACGGTCGGGTATACTGATCAGGGTGTGAGTTGGTAACGGTTGTAGAGTCAATAGCTATGATAAGATTACATGCTGCTGAAGGTGTAAAAAAAAAATCAATGACTATGATAACGTTCCACTGTACTGACCAGGGTGCACGGTCCCCGTGTGACTACCTGGCCACTCAGGGCCCCATGGTGTCTACCATCCCTGACTTCTGGAAGATGGTGTGGGAACACCGCTCACCTGTCATCGTCATGCTCTCTGACCTCACCGAAAATGGGCAGGTGAGTGTGGCATGAGTTTGCAGAAGTGTTACACTTGTTCTGGTCAATAATTCACCGATCATTGACGCGTTCTGGTAACTTATTCACGGAGCTTTGCAGAGGCAAGAAATCACCCAATTGGAGTGGCCCAGTCTGTCAATTGTTTTATCTTTCGTTACATGCCGTCTTGTTTGACACTGTGATGAAGAGGGTGCTCCACTGTGTCGTGCCATATGAAGAGACTGCTGCTTTCTGCATACCTTTAAGTGTGAGGTTAAGATCATGATATGAATGACGAAAAGGATTCAGTAATAATAGTTAGGATGTGAAGCGAAGAATACAAAAACGATTAACCAGTAATACTGACTGATGAATACAAAATTATCTCCCAAGCCAGAGTGACCAAAATATTGATCTACCAAGAGCGTTGACAAGTATGCACAATCGAGCCATATGTGACGAGAAATGCCAGCAGGTGAAATGAAAACCCAGACTACCAAAACAGCAACAACAACAAAATGATCTTTGTTTCTGTTTTTGCCAAGCCGAAGGTTGACGAGTACTTGCCGAGCTCCTTGAATTCCGTGGTGCAGTACGGAGAAGTGCGCGTCAACCTGATCTCTGCCTCCACTCTGCCTCACTACACAGTCAGGAAAATGAAACTCCTCGTGGTGAGTTGTCGTATGATGCCTAGGCGACCTATTGTCAGTACCTTCACAACTTGATTAATTCAAGAGAGTTTACTCAAACAACATATGTTAATAAAACTTGCATGAACAAATTCCCTGGGTTGGGACAACACATGGAACCAACATTGTGATGAGGGGAAGTAGACGGCGTTTAATATGACTCAAGATATGAAACCATAACAGAAAAGACGACACGACGATTTCCGATTGTATTTTTGTGTTGTTTTTATCTTGTATGCACTTCCACGGTTCATTCCGAGAGCCTACAATGTTTTGCTCACCGTTATCTCTTTGAAACAGGTTTTTGACAAGAGTGTAGAGAACGAGTACAGAAACTGTTTAGCTTCCCGTTAAAAGGTCAGGCTCGATTTTATATATATGTTTACTTCCATTATAACAAGAAGAGCAAACGCTCGATCGAGTCACTTTCGCAGTTCTGAATATTATATGAGGCATCAGATGGACAGGAAGAAATTGCTATTCACAACACAATGAGTCACGTTCACATAAAATTTGAGCCCGGTCACTTTTATAGTTTCCGAGAAAAGCCCAACGTTAAGTTGTGTGTTGCCGAACAGAAAAGGCTAGTTATCTCCCTTGTTTTTCTGATAACGTTCGTAAAAGGCTACAGATGTAAATACTTTGATGTAAAGAATAATCCTACAAAGTTTCAATCACATCCGATGAACTTTGTCAAAGATATAAAATGTCTAATTTTTCCTTTGACGCTGACCTGTGACCTTGAAAAAGGTCAAAGGTCAACGAAACCATCGTTAAAGTGTAGAGGTCATTGGAGGTCACGACTAAACAAAATATGAGCCCGATCGTTTTGATAGTTTCCGAGAAAAGTCCAACGTTAAGGTGGTGTCTACGGACGGCCGGCCGGACGGCCGGCCGGACGGCCGGACGGCCGGCCGGCCGGACAGACTAACACTGACCGATTACATAGAGTCACTTTTTCTCAAGTGACTCAAAAACAAGAAAGCCACTGCTAAACACGTTGCACAACTGAGAGTTTTCTTTAACGGATGTCTGGCGGTTTTGTGTTTAAATGTACCATTTAAAAAAATCTAATTTCAAACTTTGTGATGCGTTAACAACAATGTTCTTTTGCTGTGTGAAGGACAAAGAACAGGAGCGCGAGGTTACCCACTACCATCTCTCAGGGTGGACAGACCAGGGCTCCAGTCAGTCTCTCGATGACATCGCGGACATTGTGTACATCGTCACTGAAGAGACAGCTTCTTCGTCTAGCCCTGTCACCGTGCACTGCAGGTACTCTTCTTGTTCTTCCTTTTTCTATATCTTCCGGCTCTGCTTAGTTTTCTATATCTTCCTGTACTTCTTTTTCTATTTTTTCGTATGTGTCAACGTGGTATTCTCCATTGCTGTAGGACCATACCGTGTAAAGAATAAGTCGTTGTCGCAGTCTTGTCTTGTGTTTTGAAATACACGGTTTTCAAACTTTACTTGTTTGTAATTTCTACGTATCTCAAGTTTGCATAATTTTATGATCGTATGCGATACATTCGTGTATGTTCCGACAATGTTGTTGCAGGTCACGTACACAGTACATGTTTGTACCCATCAACACTTTGCACGGAGCCTAAGATCAGTTGAAATAGGGACCACTTTTCGAGTAGCTTGCTAGCTATCAAATGAAAAGAAAGTAAATGCACAGATCAAAACATAATTTACGGTCGCTGTGTTGCCATGTTTCATGTTCTATGGAACTGCTTAGCCTTGAAACAGCGTATCAAATGTAGTCACATGCAGCTGTTTATTGCAGGGGTATGCAGTACATTGATATAGGTGGGAAAACTGTTGCATCATTTCCCTCAAGAACCAAGTGAACAGTTTGGAAGTAGTCTTTAAGCATTACTGGTGTGAAAACATTATCAGCCTAACGACCAGAGAGAGCGGTACAACATCGTACAACAGTAAAATATGTTAACATTCTCCCCTAACAGTGAAGGCACGATGCGCACGTGTTCGTTCATCGCCCTGCACAGCCTGCAGCGCCACGTGACACAGCACGCTGTGGGAGAGGACATGGACGTCTTCACCGTTCTCCTCAACATCGTCAAGTGTCGGCCTCACATGATGCAGTCGGAGGTACTGTGCTCCTCTTTGTGACTTGGTGTACTAGTAGTATGCAACGCTAGTATGATTTGTGGTCTTTTCTGTTTAGTCAGCAAATGCACACATTTGTTTGTGTTCTCGTCCAGATCAACTTTGACAAGATTTACATGACAAAATAACACGCCTTCCGGATACAGTTTCAATGTGAACTCGTCTCGGTTATAAATCAAGAATTGTAGGATAATGGAACGTTTATTGTTGACAAAATAAAACATCACATTTACAATAACCTTCAATTAACATTTCCTATTGATCTACAATTCTGGTTTATTTTTATTCTGAATTTTGGAACGTTAGTAGTCTATCTGTTTTTGGACGTGTGTGTTATAGCTTTGAGATTGTCTGTGTTATAGCTTTGAGATTGTCTGTGTTATAGCTTTGAGATTGTCTGTGTTATAGCTTTGAGATTGTCTGTGTTATAGCTTTGAGATTGTCTGTGTCATAGCTTTGAGATTGTCTGTGTTATAGCTTTGAGATTGTCTGTGTTATAGCTTTGAGATTGTATAACTGTCTTCAATTTCTTTTCATTGTTTTAAATTTACCTTGCCTATTTTGTTTTCCAGCGGCAGTACATGTTCATCCACGACGTGGTGCGGGTGATGGTGGAGCGGAAGATGCGGGACGGCCAGGGGAGGAGTGCGTTGTATCAGAATGCTGGATACCGGGACAGCGCCCTCTATGACTCTACCTATGCCTATAGTGAGTAAATGGCTGCCGCGTGTTTGTGGGACTGACTAACTCCCCCACCCCCTCCCCGACCTAGAGAGAGAGACACAGACACACAGAGAGAGAGAGAGAGAGAGAGAGAGAGAGAGAGAGAGAGAGAGAGAGAGAGAGAGAGAGAGAGAGAGAGAGAGATTGCGACTGTACGTAACTCGACCAACAAGATTAACAAAATCCAAAAGGTGTAACTACACGTACCTTCTTTGTGCTGACAGAAATCAAGGTGGGGAGAAATGGTGCAGCCATGTCCGCACTTATGTCTGATTGTCTAATGTTAGACAGCACGAGGTCAGGACATTGACAGTCCTGTTACTACAAATTCTGTCACTACCGCCCGCATTCTTTTCTCTTTTGAAGAACCTGTTTCTAAAATCTGAATTTACTAATTAAAAAAAAATGTTTCTAAATAGTACTTCACCTGATTTGTGTGTGATTTAAACAATGTGAAGGTGTCGGTGATCAGCATGTCCTCCTTTCTATCACGACAGTCCCGGATGGCCATGTCTACGATGAAATAGGAGCACGCAAGAAAACTCAGACGAGTGAACTTTGACCGAGAGCAAGGTGCAGGACGGTTATCGTGACGTCTGAGGGTTGGCAGAGCTGCCAAGTTCTACAAGAATGAATGTTTTGATATTGGAGTGTAATAGGCTACTTCTGTGAGGATTGCGATGCAACAACATTTTACTCAATTTTTGCTTCAACGCCGTGAATCTGAAGTTCTGGAACATTTGCAGCGCGAGAATTTCATGCGTTGTGTTATAGTGCCAAGCGCTGACAAAGTTGTGTCTGTGTGTACCAGTGGTTAATTTTGTGTTCTCTGTTCTAGTAACAACTATGTACCGTTGCAATCTTCTTGGCATAGTTGCAAACATATTAAAAGACCATCACAACAACCGGCGATCACGATTGGCCATCATCACCAATCTGTTTTGCCTTCTTGCCCTCTGAAGAAGGCAACGAAGTTATACCATTGTTTCCGGCATTAATAAATAACAATAATTATATCTTAAAATGAAATATCGAGCTTTTATTTGCCACTAATACCTGATTTTCTAGATCCATCGAGAATTGGGAAAGAACAAAATCAGTTGGGAAAAAATGGTTACAAATTCAAGCCAAACTCTTGCCATGTACCATAGACACTTTTCCAACTGAATAAAACATCATCATCGTATCTGTTCACATGTCGTTCTGTTGCTAATGACGTTAGCAGTAAATTGTTGACTTTGTGAATCATCCGTACACATCGGTTTTCTTCCCACACTCTGAATGTCTTTGTAAATATCACCACATGTATTTGTAACCAGAAGCAGAATGAACTAACTGTTTTACATCTCACTGCTGTCATTCCATGCTTAATGAAATAAAGAACTAAAAGAGTTGTTTTACAGGAAACTAGACACAGGTCGGCAGTGTCATTTAAATATTTCCATAAAGGCTATAGTCTATGCCTTGTAAAAAAAAATGTCAGAAATGGTTAAGAAGAGAGTTCTCTGTATCTTTCCGGAGAACTAAAGCGCAAACTAACAAACACCAGAGGGCTTAACTTGATATTATGAGTTATTTCTAATATGCTGACTGTTAGCAAATGATAACAGGCATGTCGAGAAAAAAGATATCAAGCATGAGCCTTTTAGGCGAATGCTGATATCGTTTGTGAGACATGACTGTTATCATTTGCTAACAGTCCGCATATTAGAAATAACGGTTTTATTACCGTTTAATTCGACCAAAACAAATTTCGAAGCGACCCCGCGAATTAGACAGAACAGCCGCAATGGGAACTTGAGCGCTCCTACCTGATTATGCCTGTCAGTCAAAGAATTCTCGTGACCTGGGTCAGCCAATCAGAGTAATACTCCTGACGTGATGAATATTCACAGATCAAATGCGTTTGACACACAACAATCTCACAAGATAAACCATGTTCAACATGCGTTTCGGTTGCTTCGCTTTTTCTTGTTGAATAGAGAGCGACAGATTTCGAACCGACTCAAGACGGATGGGAAATGACGTAAAGATACATTTGACGTAACGCGAGTGACGCAATTTCACTTGATTTTTCGAACTTAGGTAATTTAGATTTCAAGTGAGCGGGTCGGCATTTCACACTCAGAGGATGGGCGGTACCTTGCTGTTCCGTAAAGCACCCACCGACAAAACTCGCTTATCGGTATTTTTTTTAGATAAAGAGAGTATTATCTGACAGCATTTGAAGTGTCATTCTGTAGAATAAATCACGCTGATCTTGTTGATTTAAATTTTTACTTTGTTTTGTCAATTTTTAGCTTGATAAACAAAAAGGGTCCCTGCCTGAACGTTATAACATTTAACAGGTCACCTAGAATCCGTCCTGATTGGTCAAAAAGCCATATGGGGCACTGAATTGGTAATAAATGCTATTATTACCAATTCAGTGCCCCATATGGCTTTTTGACCAATCAGGACGGATTCTAGGTGATCCTCTAAATGTTATAACGTTCAGGCATCAGGCAAAAAGCATCAGATAAGTCCTCTTAAATTACAACTGTCCTGTACAACTCAAATACAGCAAGTTAAAGAACATCGCATACTTGGTGTAACTGTCGATGAAGAAATGAAATGGCAAACACACATAAGCAACCTCTGCAAAGTGTTATCAAGGAATTTGTATTTGTTGTCAAAACTCAAACATTATGCGAAGTCTGAAACATTAAAAATGTTCGTTCATGCTCATATAATGCCTCATATTAATTTTGCTTCGACATTGTGGGATGGCTGCAGTGATGTTCACTTATTGAAACTCAATTCTTTGTACCGTCGTGCTGCAAAACTTATCCTGTATGAATCACACATGTCTACAGAAATGAAGTTAAACAGCCTTAATTTCCTTCCCCTAAAAACCCACCTTGCATACAATAAGGCTGTCTTTATGTATAAATTAGTTCATGGTGATGTGCCCAGTTATGTGCAATCCTATTTTACACATGTTACGAAGAGGTATGGGTCTCAAAATTTACTTCCTCCAATTCCTCGTATAGATCTTTATAAATCCAGCTTAGCTTTTTCAGGATCATCTCTGTGGAATTCTTTGCCAAAAGAAATCAAACGATCCGCATCCTTAAAGGCCTTTAAAAGGCAGTTGCACACACATTTGATCACACTATAAACTGCCCCTGATGTTTAGTTTCCATTGTGTACTCGGATAATGTATGCAATGCTCTTAAGTGTTTGTTTGTTTTTTAAATATTGTATATGTAGTTAATCTGAATGTGTAATCC
This sequence comes from Littorina saxatilis, assembly GCF_037325665.1. Lineage (NCBI taxonomy): Eukaryota > Metazoa > Mollusca > Gastropoda > Littorinimorpha > Littorinidae > Littorina > Littorina saxatilis. Next base: position 127,683 of record NW_027126718.1, on the reverse strand, counting down.
CTCGTCCCCCTCCCCCTTCTTCTTGAAACTTTAGCTGCCTGTATATGGCCCTGTTCGGCAATACATTGCTGTACTTTTTTAAGAAATTTTAAAAAAACATTTACGTTTGTTTGTGTCTGGTTTTGTTTTATATGACTTTGTGAGTCCAATATTTTTTATGTTTATACTCGACCATTATTTTGATGTTTTATTAGTTTAATACTTTGATGAGGTATGTGCGCAGTCTTTGCTTTTGTTTACAATTATTCTCTGTATATGTTCCAAGGACAGGTTGGAAGATTAGGCTAAGCCTAAAACCTTTATCCTTATGTAATAAAGTTCTGAGTTCTCTCTCTCTCTCTCTCTCTCTAAATTAAGACATTATGCCGATGTGGAAGCACTCAAGTTGTTTTATTACGCTCACATAATGCCCCATATCAACTTTGCTTCAACACTTTGGGATAACTGCAGTGATGTTCATCTCAAACGACTCAATTCTCTTCATCGCCGTGCTGCAAAACTAATTCTGCATGAGTCAAATAAGCCAACAGATGATAAATTAAAGCTCCTTAATTTCCTTCCCTTGAAAGATCAGTTGACGCTAAACAAGGCTGTCTTTATGTACAAAGTAATTAACAATAATGTTCCTGGATATTTAAAATCACATTTCAGACATGCCACAAAAAGATATGGGTCCCAGAACCTGATTCCCCCCATCCCTCGTCTAGACTTGTATAAGTCAAGTTTAGCCTTCTCAGGAGCGTCTCTATGGAATTCCATACCCCTACCCCTCCGAAATGCCTCTTCTGTGAAAACGTTTAGGCGCCAGTTTCATTCCCGCTTAATGGGTAAATAGAACACTTTTCATGTCTGATATTTTAGTGCTTTTTACATTTAGTCAAGTTATGTTTGTATTTTGATTTGTTCTTTATGTGTATGTATTGATAATGATATACATGCGAATGATTGGGACAATTCCTCCCCACATTTGTTTTCTCCCTTTTGTTATTAGTTGTTTTGGATGTTTATATGCAATGCATTATTGCAACTATGCTGCAATTTCCACCCTATATTGATTTTCCCATTTTTGAATGTGTATACAAAACCATAACCCCTTTCTTATTACTATTTACATTATGTACGTCTGTAAGTAACAATAACCTTGTCAATTTTACTATCTATATTATGTGCGTCTGTATTAAGTGTTTGTATAAGGGACAGGTTGTAAGATTAGGCTTTGCCTAAAACCTCTATCCTTTGGTAATAAAGTTCAGTTTCAGTTTCAGTTTCTCTCTCTCTCTCTCTCTCTCTCTCTCTCTCTCTCTCTCTCTCTCTCTCTCTCTCTCTCTCTCTCTCTCTCTCTCTCTCTCTCTCTCTCTCTCTCTCTCTCGTGTGTTTGTTCTTACTATCTATATTTGCTCATATTAATTACAGGCATGGGAATTGTCCGCCGAAAGGCAAATTTCCACCGATTTTTTTGTTTTGTTCCGCCGAAAAAGCAAAAGTGTCCGCCGAAAAAATAAATGGGGGAGGCAAAAATGGTTCTAAAAACTGAATTTAATGGCAAACTTGGAGCTCAGATGACACCAAATTGCACCATTTGGGTTCTTTGGAGAAAAACAATTCCGGGGGAGTCATGCCCCCCGAACCCCCCCAAGCAGGGCTAGGCGCTTCGCGTCGTCGACTTTGCTATTACTTACACATTTTCAGCCTTTTTTACTTTTTTCAATTCCCATGCCTGTAATTAGTAAACCCGTATTCTTTTGACAAAATGTATTTAGTCATTATCACTGAAATATTGACTTTGGTTCCATCTATTTGCTTCTAATGTGTCTGTGTCTGTTTCCGATGTTCACTTCTCACGTTTCTGTTTGCATGTTATTGTTCGCATTGTTTTGTTCATTTATGTATTTGTTTGGTCGTTATTGCGGGATTTTCTCATGCAATTTATGTCGTACTTGAAAGGAAGGACAGAAAGACTGGTCGGATGCATACTATAAAGCGATTTGCTTGTACGTAATACAAAAATCTCTCTAACCGTCTGTCTGTCTGTCTGTCTGTCTATCTCTGTCTCTGTCTCTGTCTCTCTCTCTCTCTCTCTCTCTCTCTCTCTCTCTCTCTCTCTCTCTCTCTCTCTCTCTCTCTCTGTCTCTCTCTCTCATAAATTACTGTGACCAGAAAAAATGTGGTCTGTAAATCTGTACTTTACTAAGCTTGTTAGATTTTGAAAATTTGAATAAAAGCTGATGTAGTTCACAAAATGGTGTTAGTTTTGCTTCCATACTGTGCTCATGTGTGCGTGCATGAATGTGTGTGTGTTGATGAATTTGATATTTGTTTCTTGTCTTTTTAACCAAGGTTCCACGCGAGACAGCTGCAGCGTTGATCTTACATAAATCCTATGTTTTGTATTCGACCTACGCTTTAAAAACAAATTACCATTAGGATTTAGGCGTATCACAGGGAAAGGTAGAAAGTTCCTTAAAAACTCTTATTATTTCACAGTTGGTAAATTAAATCTTGTTAAAAATCCTTAACTCTTTCAAAAAGCTTAATCTCTTTCTTTTTGATCACCACTGTGACCCCGCTCTGACGTCAAATTTGACTGGGGTCAACAACACTTGGGGCATGTCTGGAATTCATCAAACCCTAAGTGAGTTTGAACTACAACAGCTCTATATCACAAAAATCTTCAAGAAATTTGATAATTTTGCATAGTATGACACCAAGATCACAACGTTGTTACCTTTGAATTGAACGAAGGTCAACCAGATTTCGACGTGTCTTGGAACTATCAAACCCCAGATAACTAAGAGGTGTGTAAAGTTTCAAAGCTCCAGCCTTAATTTCATCCATGTAAACCTTAAACTATCGTCTACGGGCAGCCGAACGGACGGCGTAACATTGTAAGACTGTCCTGGTTACGCTGGTGATCCATTAAACCCGAATGCAGCCGTTCAAATTCAACAATCCGCACCGTTATACTGGTGCAGCTTGATCAATGTGAACTGGTGCGCTACGCACACAATGTTTTCCTCCGCAAAAGCCATAGCTCGCGTAATGGCGTTTTACTTTTTCCCAGCTAGATTGCTTTTAAAAGGTCTCAAGAGAGAATCCTCTTTTCGAATTAGAGGTGAAACTGTCACGTGTGATTTAACGTGTTGACGGCAGGTACGAGGGCATATTCAACAGTCCCGACAGTTGATCTGCAAAGCTGATCGTCGACTAGAAAGTAAAAGCAATTATCGATACTGAGCACCGAGAAACATTTCTTAAAGCAGAGCTGCCATCGTCCTAAACCAAGCACAATCGTCACATGACGGTACCTGTCCGCGTGTGCACCGCATTATACACCATTGGCAGATAAGACGCTTGGGTTATCACAGGCACACCCCGTTCGGCTCACCACTTCAGTTCTGGCAAGGCGTTTACATACATCTCTCCACTAACTCACATATACACTACAATTCGACGCTCGAGTGTTGGAATGTTTTGGTGAATTAATTTTCCGTACACAAAAACGTTTCCATACAGGATGTGTCACCCGTGATTAGGTGCGACTTCTAGAACTGACCAGATGCCCCTCTTGAGTAGAAAAGACACGACTTTATTCTCTATAGGTCTACAGAACAAGAACACCACCCAGTTGTTAACAATTCTTTGTCAACCCCCGTATCACACTTGAGAGACGTCCTGTGTATTTGGTAAATGGATAGCACGCCGCTGTGATCAAGTGTGGGCTGCAATCAGTTTGTCTGCTTCATAACATGGCTGACAGATTCTAACATCTGTGTGCGATTGTGCCTCAAGCCTCACTTCTCTCACTTCTCTTCGTGGGTTGGGGCTTTGACGAATCCCAGCTTCGTGCTCTTATGACTAGTCATAGCTGTGAGGCAGTATGTGTTAGATGACAATTGAAGGACATAGACGTTGTGTTACTACCGAATTAACCAATTATTGTTATGGTCTTCCTACGCTCATCCATCTTCATGAACTCAGTGCTTATTTCGAAGATTTGCTGTGATCATCATTCAAAAATAAACCAGCTTTAATTTTGTTGGTTTACCTGTTCCGGGTACATTGGTTTGTCGACTTCATTGAATTGGTACCTTCGCGTACTTAAAACATATTTGTAAGGCGACGTATCCAGTAACTTAACAAACATTCTGCGATTTCTCAACGCTAAATCAGAGATGTCGCGGCTCTCTTTGCCCGGTGCTTTGAAGCCGGCTTTTGTCTTTCTGTCACTGTCTGGTCTTTACATCACTCCTCTGAAACAGTGCAACTGTTCTTCAGTCCTGTCGTTTGGCGTGACATTTCTCATCTCGTTGAGCGGAGTTTGCTTGGAGGCTTATGAAACCAAACTCGAAGCGTTAAGTCTCCTCAACTTGAAACCAAACCTGAAAAACATTTCTTTGGACTTATCCACTGCTCTGTATTCCTTCAGTCTCTTGTTTCTCTCTGTTGGTCAAGCAATTTCCATCACACGACATTTTCCTAAATTTGTGGAATCGGCGAAGACTTACTTCACTCGATATGACAGAAGCGTGAACAAGATGGCTGTTCTGGTTGTCTCAACGCTGGTCTCGATTCTGGCTTTTGTTCTTTCGTGTTTAGTTGGATGGTTCTATAGTTCTATGAAGTTTTCTGGGTCCTCGTGCTCTAATCTCGAAGAACACACAGAGGACAGCGTTAGAACACTTTGTTGTGTTGAGAAATGGCGACATTTTCTCACTATGCACCGCTCTTTGCTTTATCTGTGGGCGCCTCCAATCTTGTACTCCTTTCTCTGGTTCGTCTTGCTTATCGAGATGAAACGCTTCCACTTCGACCTCGCTAAGCACTTTGTCAAGGCGTCCGGAGACAAAGATTACGAATATTTCAGAATGCGCCACGCCGCCATTTGCAATTTGATGGATGATGCCAACGCAGTTGTAGGTCACTTCCTGTTCGCAACGTATGGCGTAGGAATACCGGTATTGCTGATCGCTCTGCGGAGTCTGATCTACGGGGAGCTATCGTCGACGTTCACGTACGTGGTGATGTATATCATGGTCCACTACTGCGCTACACTGGTGATGGTTACACTCTCGGGGGCTGTCCTTGCCAAGCAGGTAGGCTAACGTGATTGCATGCTTGGTTGCACGTTCGGTTGTTTACTAGGCTACGCTTTAGATCGAGAATAGATAGGTCGAGAATAGATAGATCGAGAATAGATAGGTACTGTATTTGTCTTTGTTTCTTTGTTTCCTTGTCTGGTTGTAATACAGCAAATGAAGTATGATTTCAAGCTCGATTTTAAAACGTATACGCATTTGAAGTACTGTCCACAAACAAATATTCAGAATGTTCCCTGTCCTGTTGTTGTTGTTGTTGTTGTTGTTGTTGTTGTTGTTGTTGTTGTTTTATCCCATATTCCCCTTCCCCACGCTGAAAGCCTGATTTTGTGTTTACTGCGTCATCAAGTGGTTTTGGTGCCTACCTGAGAAAACGGGTATTTCAATATAAATGTACTTTCGGAAAAAATCCTTGCGCGCCATTATCACACGGTCGTGATGGAATGTTCTGTGTGCTTCAGGCTCTACGACCTGCACAGATCCTTTACGAGATCAGCATCGACAGTGTCTCGGACAGAGAGTTCCGTTCGGTGAGTAATTTTACACACGATTACTGCATAAACCCAAAACCATTAGAATGCTAACGTTCCATAATTCTGAATACATCGATGTACTTGTGAATGTTTTGTTTTATCAAAAATTGTCCGTTCCTATAACCAATCATTTTTGTTCTTTGATTTACTGCACAAACGTGTTCTTCTTCCCACTTTGCCTGCAGTAAGTCAAGCAAATCGTCTGTGTTCTTCAACATCCACCCACCACCCCCTCCTCCGAACCACCCTCCTTCCCCTGAATTGCCAGGAAAGATTCTGACGAGAATCACTCGATGAAAAGATAAAACTCGTGTGTCTATGAAATTTTAAGGGGGCCCGGTAGCTCAGTTGGTAGAGCACTGGACTTGTGATCGGAAGGTCGCAGGTTCGAATTCGGGCCGGGACGGACACGGGTCAACTTTATGCGCAGACCCAGAGACGGAAGCCATGTCCCATCCCCGTGTCATCACAATGGCACGTAAAAGACCTTGGTCATTCTGCTAAAAGTGCAGGTGGCTGAATACACCTAAACACGCAGACACCTGGGTAGCGCGACTCCGTTGCTTCTAGCTTGCCACTGGGAGGAAGCGACCCGAATTTCTTAGCGATGGGACAATAAAGTAATGAAAATGGAAATGAACAAATCAAATGGCAGTCGAGTAAAGGATGTATATGTTGGTAATGAGATTGTGCCCTTTAATATTATGCAGCAGAAGGTTGGATGTAAGCCCACAAGATTCTTTGAATATAGGGTGATTTGTACAGCAGTTAAAGCAGCAACACTACGCTCTGCAAATGGAAATGTATGTGGATTCAACGATTTAAAGAACCTTGTCAATTTCGCAAATTAATTATAAAGGAAAAATATGTGGAGCCGGTTGTAGTTAAATTTTGGGAACATAAATTTGATTTCAGGCCGGGAAAAGAGCAATGGTTAATGGTAAACAAAGTAACCACTGAAACAAGATTGCGAATGCTGCATTGGAAAATATTGCACAATATTTACCCCACAAATATTTTATTGTATAAAATAGGCATTTCCGTGAGTAATTGCTGTACTCACTGTGAGAACGAAATTGATTATATTGAACATTTTTTTTACTTTTGCCCGAAAATTATGTCCATTTGGAAATGCGTTGAGGATAAAGTGAATTGTAAATATAATATGATTATTAAAATTACCGTAAAGGAAGTTTTTTTGGGCGTATTTGAAAATTCACAAAGTTCCAAGGCACTAATAAGTTATGTGAATTATTTGATTGTGATAGCCAAAATGTGTGTTGGTATTTATAGATATGGCTCCCCTCTGGATATTGTATGCATTTTTGAGAAGGAATTGTTATATAGAAAAGTTGCTTAAAATACATTTAGATATAGTAATGTTAATGTTATAGTAAAAACATTACTTAAAAAAAAATAAAAAAAAATCAATGAAGAAGGATGCTCCCCGCCAACAACAACAACCAAAAAAAAAAAAAACAAAAAAAAAAGGCAAAAAAGAAAGGGTTGAAGCAGCCTGCATGCAACTGAGATTTAAAAAAAAGAAAAAAAAATGAAAATGAACAAATGAAATGGCAGTTTAGGTACATGTATCTCTTTCTATCACTGAATATTGATAGCAAAACTAAGTTTGCTACGTAAGGGCCTTGAACTTTATTGATCGCTACTCAAGAAAGAAGAGCTGCAAAAAAGTGAGCAAATAAGTCACGTTAGTTCAATCCTTGATGCGAGCAACACACGCTTCTATTCATTGCAGTACATATTTGAATGTAACCGTTATTTATATTATATCTTCGTTCTTTCAAAAAATTGATCATGCCCAAAACTTAACTTTTCTTTCATTCAATGTCATTTCTTTTGCTTAATGACAGCTGTCCTATAATATTGATTACAGATATACTGTATGTGTTGCTGTAGTATTTGCTTAGCAAGCGTTTTTCCTCAACCAGGCCTGAAAGTGGCGAGTATTTTATCTGTAAATGGCGAGTAGAATTCTTAATCAACTCGCCAAAGGCGAGTAAAGTTGCTGAAACACTGAATTGAAATGGTTGGTTTGGCAAGTAAAATTTGCTCTCTGGCTAGTAAATTATGAGAAGTACTAGCCAAAGGCGAGTGCCACATTTTGTTGACTTTCAGCGCTGTGCAGGAGAACCACACTTTAGTGAACTGATAAATGTTATCACAATACTTACACCGACTCTTGCTACGTATTTTTTTCGAACTTGTTTAAGTCGTTCAATATCTGTGGGTAATTACATTTTCAGTTGTCCATGTTCCTGTCCCGACTTCAGGGCGGCTCCATCGGGTTCCACGTTTACGGCCTATTCAACATCGACAACTCAACCATTCTAATGGTGAGTCCTCTTCCCGTACTTCCTTTCTTTCCACAAAAATTCTGCATTTATGTCGTTTTTTTTTTATATATGCCGTTTTAAAACATAGTGAACACAATCTTTCTTCATAGGTCCAAGAGGAACAGAAATATCGTTCGGGCAAATGCTTCAGGTGCGTGATTGTAAAGGAAAAAGACTTCAAGGTTGTGGTGATGGTGATGGTAGTGATCATGGTTACGACGGCGGCATTTGTGGTGGTGGTGTTGGTGGTTGTTTTTTTCTTCTTCTATTTTTTCGAATCCCTCTTTAACTTGTTTTTCCATAAGGCCAAAAAAAAAATTGTCTGTTTAGGGTAACCCGACCGACCCTATCGATTTGGCGCCGACCCAAAAACTTTTTTTTGATTTCAAAAAAAAAAAGAAAAAAAAAGAGGTAAAAATGCTAAAAAGAGACATTTGGCGTTTCTTTCTCTCCCTTTCTCTCTGTTTTATTTATACGTTAGTTTTGAAACATGTATTCATCAAATATAAGAAGTGAATGTTCAGCCAACATAGCATTTACAACAAAAACAAAAAAAACAAAAAAAAAAAACCTACCTACCTACCTACCGACCCTACTTTTTTTGGTCATGTTACCCTAAACAGACAATTTTTTTTTGTTGGCCTAATTACAATCACAGCAGCACTGTCATTTCCAACAGGTGCTGGGGACAGTGGTGACGTATGCAGTGGTCATCCTACAGTTCTAGACCAGCACAACAGATAATACCCCCACACCATGGCCGGTCAGCTCACACGGTTACATTACGACAATGGCAATTGATCATTGATACGGAATGTAGGCTAACTACGCTGTGGAAGGTGACCCTACATTTTTGACCGCATGTGCATGCTGCAGCCTTACATTCTCAAGAATGACTCTGTTACTCTGGATAACTGCATGGATTATAACATAAAAGGCTCCTTCAGCCCATACATGATGAGAGAATTGTTTAAGAATTCAGTGACGGTATATGGCGGTAAATTAGTCAATTGTGAAGTTTGAGGCCCTGAAAGGACTTGAAAACGTGTGTCCACAACACATCCTTCAGATCGCAGGAAAAATAAATGTGTTCCTGGTAAATCATTTAGATTTTGTTCTGTTTGCTTGCGAGTGACTGTCTCGGTTTGTTTGTCTGTCTGGATCTTTGTTTGTGTATGTGTTTGTGTCGGGAAATAACTGTGTGTCTGTGTGTGTTTCTATCTGCGTGAGAGACATATAAAGCACTTTTTCCACAGTGCTCACAGCCTCCTTAGTCTCACTGAACCGTATCACAGCCTCCTTAGTCTCACTGAACCGTATCACAGCCTCCTTAGTCTCACTGAACCGTATCACAGCCTCCTTAGTCTCACTGAACCGTATCACAGAATGACAATGCTGGCAAGCACAACACATTGAACCACACAATTATCTGACTCAACCGATATCAGTGTGTGTGTGTGTGTGTGTGTGTGTGTGTGTGTGTGTGTGTGCGCGTGTGTGTGTGTGTGCGTGTGTGTGTGTGTGTGCGTGTGTGTGTGTATGTGTGTGTGTGTGTGTGTGTGTGCGTACGTGCGTGCGTGCATGCATGCGTGCGTATGTGAAACACTTGAAGTGAGCCTCTTCACAAGATCTCTTTATTCTTATTTATTTAACCCTACTGGACTACACAATTGGCAGATAGAGCACCACTATAACATCAGAACACTCAGATTCCACTGATGCTGATTTCTTTTGCCCTGGCCCCGTCTGTCACAAAGGATGGCATGATTATAGGACTATCTAACATCCTACCGATTCTAGTCGACCACCTTAAAATGTTCTTTAGCTTATCTTCTACTTATAAATTGGACATAACCTCAACGCGAAAACCAAATGGCGACAGCCGATGACACCCCCCCCCCCCCCCCCCCTTTCAACTCTGTGTTCGCAAACAGTCATCTTTTTAATCCAGCACGTAGGTCATGGAAAATGCGTGAATTAGACTTTGTATGACATCAAGCCATGAAAGGAACAGCAAGTACTGGATCCACACTTACTCAATGGATTGCGTTTTTGACACTCTGAACGGCTTTTTAAGTGTCTAGAACAACTAAAAGGAGAATTATACTCACATCAATATACACATGTACACAGACGCACGCAAGCGCATATTTGCAAACTGTACTTTCACCCAAGTGCGGTTGAAAACGTCAACATTTCCTACATAGAGGATATAACAAAGAACTGGAAATTATATTACGCAAAGTGGTGTTAGACGTCTGAAAGTATGTCGTTCATTGCCACACATAGATGTACGCTTTGAAGTAGTGCTTGCTGGCAACATTGCAAAGACTGGTTTTGAACAGTGTTATCCCGATGAGGTAATCAAACACTCCCTAGTGATTACGGGCAATATCAAATTCTTGTGCACCTGCAAAACTTCCTTTGGTTTGCTTGATGGGTCTGATTAAGATTGTGACTGTTGTGGTGATTACTTTCTTGAACTCTACTAAATTTGTTTCTTGTGCATGTTATATGGAGGTAGAGTGTTATATGGAGGTAGAGTGTTATATGGAGGTAGAGTGTTATATGGAGGTAGAGTGTTATATGGAGGTAGAGTGTTATATGGAGGTAGAGTGTTATATGGAGGTAGAGTGTTATATGGAGGTAGAGTGTTATATGGAGGTAGAGTGTTATATGGAGGTAGAGTGTTATATGGAGGTAGAGTGTTTCCTTTTAATATTTCTGTTGTATTTTCTCCTTTCTATTCGCAAAAGGATACTTTCAAAGCTCTCAAACAATAAAACCTTCGACAGCCCGAAATCCCCGTTTTCAGAGTCGCTGCTTGCCAAATAGGAATACAAAGGCATACGTACAGAAAAATCAAAGCGGGAAAAGTGGTGCTATTTAACCAGCCCCGAAACCCCAGTTATCTCAACTTTTGACGATCGTTGAAACTGTTTGTTCACGGGGAGAAAACAATTGTTCAGCCACACATTTCTAAAATGAATTTCCCTGTGTTGCTGTTGAAATAGAGAGGTGCGCATTAATCAGAAGCAAACATTAACAGCCCAGCCCCCATAGCGTAAAAAGATAAGCAGACGAAAAGTCCACATTTGTAATCACCACTGTGTGACATCCATTATCCCTGTCGACATAATGAATGATCGTGCACAACTTCAAGAGCATTGCAAATGAATCTCCTTTGCCGTAGTAAAAGCACGCGTAATTGTCAGATTTTCGTGTACTAATAATTCTCCACCCTGCTTTATTTCAACGTTCTGGGTTGTCAGAAGGGAATCCTTTTTTATCCATGGGAACACAATTCAACATGTGACATAACTTTGGACTCCAGAGATTATACCGCAAGCATCCTTTTTTTTTTTATTTTTTTTTTTTACATTTAGTCAAGTTTTGATTTTGATATTTGTTACGATAGCACTCAACTATGCTGAAATCTGCAATTGTCTTAGACTGCTGCATGAACCATCAGATAATTGTGCGAAACTATACTCGAATAATCGGAGGAGTGTCTGTTCAAAAATTCGGATGACTCACACGCATGTACACCCTTATCGCAAAAATTGACTTCGTTGTAATCTGGAGACTCGCTGTGTAAAAAAGATTATTTCATTCTAATACATGTGTGCGCGCGAGTGTGTGTGCGTGTGCGTGTGTGTGTGTTCGAGTGCGTGCGTGTCTGTGTTGTTTGTCGGTGTGTAGTGTGCCAGCCTGTCTGTCCGTGTTGTGGGTTGACGGATGTGCTGCTGTTTGTTTGCGAACGTGAACACTGTTGTTTCATACATTGTTTTACACTTTGGCCACCATTTTAGCTCGATTCTACAGTTTTTATATATGATCCAAGCTAATTTCCCAGGGAATGTAAAACACCACTTACCTGAAGATGTTGGTCAGTCTGTGGTAATCCAACCATTTTGAGCACAGAACCACGCCGTGGATCGTGTAACTCTGCATTTGCGCCACCGCAACTTTTTATCGCTTCACGCCGACGAAGAGGCAAGCTGCGAGGTAGGTCTCTCGAATGATAAATTAAATTGTTAGAATGCTAGGCACTCAGCATGTTCTCAAGTGTTGCATTTCACATACTTATATCCTTAGCTATATTTCTGTATATATTTTTTTATGCTTTGATGGCCCTGGTGATCGTGACGATCTGTTTTTCTTCTCGTTTCCCCATGTTTTGGGCATATTTTCAGTTTCTGCGTCAAATGCAACAAAACGGAGATTACTGGTTATTCTTGGACATGTTCACTGATAACTTTAATGTTTTATGAATCTCCACGTGTAGTTTCTCTGTATATAGTTCCATATATACTTTGCAAGAAGCAGATAAAAACAGAGTGTCAACAACTCTCTGTAATTCGCCACCGCATCAATTCAATGTTAGATGTAACTCGCCACCGCATTTTTTGTTATTCGCCACCGCACTACGCAAATTGTTATTTTCAAACGCATCAACATCGTGGAGGCATTTAAACCTTTATTTTTGTCACAAAACTGACAGCAATTGATAGGAGCATTTTAACTTTAGTGCTGCAAGTTTTAAACTCAGGGGCGTGACTGTAGTATTTCTTCTTCTACTTCTTCTTCTTCTGTATGAAAAGTATGCTTATCTGTACTTGAGTGTATAACCCACATGTACTGGAATGTGCGCTTCTATATCTATATACGACTTGTGTCTGTGTGTCTGTGTCTTCGCGATGCACGGCCAAAGTTCTCGATGGATCTGCTTCAAATTTGGTGGGCTTATTCACAGAGACCCCGGACACAACCTGATCGATGAGATATTTCAACACGTGCTCTCAGCGCGCAGCGCTGAACCGAATTTGGTTCCACCTCAGCTACCCGGGCCCCCATACCGACACACCAAAGCCGCTACACCACATCACAACGCCAAAGTTCTCGGTGGATCTTTTTCAAATTTGGACACCGTATTCAGCTACACCCCGGACACAATATCATCGATGAGATATTTCAACACGTGCTCTCAGCGCGCAGCGCTGAACCGATTTTGGGTTTTCTGTTCATTTCACCATTCCCAGTAACTCTTCCTTATCTTCTCCATGTTTTCAGCGTTTACCTCCCTTCCTTCGTATGGTGCACTATAGTATGAGGGGGCATCTTCGGATATTCCCGGCGTTCTGTTACTATTTTTAGAAGGTCACCGCAGTGTCCAGAACGTAAATTGGACCCGTAAATTATCCTCACTGTAAAAGTGCAAAGGTCGAATCAATTTATAGCCACGCGAAAAATACACTGTCATCTATCTCTCTATATATACGGCTTCTCTGTGTTTGTGTGTGTGTGTGTGTGTGTGTGTGTGTGTGTGTGTGTGTGTGTGTGTCTCTCTCTCTATGTGGGCAACACCTGTGGATTGTTCAGTTCTGTTTGTGATGTGGTCTGGCGGCTTTTGTGTATTTGTATGTACTGGCCTTCCTTTGAGAAGCCATAACAGTTCAAAAGGGCTTAGAGATAAGCTCTAAATTGCTCAATCCTGTTTGAGTGGAGTTCGCCTCCAAAGGTGATTAACACGGTTACATTCGTCGACAAGAATGGGACTCGATATGGTCAGGAATGGCATTATGGCCACTGAATCATTTTCGTGCTGTTCCCACTCCACGAATCTGGGAGGGACCTAAGCTTGGCGGGTCCATTGTTCGGACCCGGCAAAGCCGGCGTACGGCTCTAAGTATTTCATCCCGGCGAAGCGGGTATTCCTCTAGTATATATATATATATATATATATATATATATATATAACATTGTGGGGCCAAATACCACATAATTCTAAAATTCTTAAGCTTCGTTGGTGTTTATGTGTGTGAAATAATTCTAAAATTCAGTCATTCCTATTACCAGCGACAACACAAAAACTCATCAGTTTGACGCTGGAAGAGAAAAGAACGCCTCTGACAGACGTGACGTTTTTCGGGAAAGAAGAATGACGAAGAATGTGGGAGTGAAACGCCGCCAGGTGCGTCTCAGAAACGTGTTCTACAAAAGCTGAACTATACACTGAACTGAACAACTCCAAATCAATATTTTCAATTGGAAGTGACAGAATCACTGAACTCTTCAACATATTATGCAATTCATTAGACAGTTGCGGTGGCGAATAACATCCAAGACGTGAAATTGCGGTGGCGAATTACACCAAGCATCGGTGGCGTATAACATGAAGTCTAATTGTTTGTGTTTTCTTTTGCCGCGTGCGTCACCCAAAGACAAAATTGTGCAACAGCATTCATCAAGAATACAAAGGACATGTTTAGCTCACAGGATATCATCACGGGAATGCATCAACTAGTGCTGTTTCGTTGAAGTTACGAAGGAAGGGACAAATCGTGCAATTTCAGCTACAATTCCAGCAGAAATCGGACTTCTGAACTGCCGAAACCTGACATTTCGACTAAAAAAGCACGTACCTTAGACCTTGAGTATATACTTCTTTAAAATGTACTAATGAAGAATCTAGATGATGCCTGAAAGTCCTACACATTTTCATTTTCTGTGAGAGACCTACCTTGCAGCTTGCCTCTTCGTCGGCGTGAAGCGATAAAAAGTTGCGGTGGCGCAAATGCAGAGTTACACGATCCACGGCGTGAGAACTTAAATCACTCAAAGAGAACGGAACACCGACCGTACAATATTCTTGTAAACGAGTGTCTGCACAACTCTGAAGTTATCGTCCTTCGAGAGAAGTTCATGTCCTTTTCTTGCTATGATGTACAACTATACATTATGTTTTTATAATTGCATTGATGTCATGGGCTTACTGGCGAGGGTCGTGTAAAACCACGGGTCGCGTTTTGCCTTTTCCACCACGGAATAAATTTTCGAGTACGTGGAGATGAGACATCGCCCTAGGAAATCCACCACAAGGCAAAGAATATCGCCCAAGAAAATCCACCACAAGGCACAGGCAAAGAATTTCGCAATAACTGACCACAGTTTCAGGATTGTCTGCCCGCTTCTGTGGAATAGTAAGTGTTTCCCTTCATGAGCATTGAAGATCCCAGTCTTGAAAGCGCTTAGCCGCAATAACATGACGGAATCAGTCGCATCGCCCTCATCACGCTCATGAATCAGAGAACATCTATCTGCTCCAGTAATGTTCCAAGGTTTCATGCTGCTTTGATATTCACAGACTCTTCCTTCGAATTCGAGCTTCTTTTCAGATCACTGTTGTCTTTTTCCTAATCCCTTTCCGTAGCACGGCATTTGACAGGTCATGTCGGGTCCATGCTGCTTCGAACTTGACTCTCCACCAAAAACGTTGCTATAAACAAGTCGAGGTAATCTTGAACTTTTGCGTGTTAAATTCATAGCTCAGAATCCAGTGACATTCTTTACTTATTTTTGATACAAGTCCATGTAAGCAAGCCAAAGAACATTTGTCGTGAAATTAATTGACGGATTGAGCTCCAAACTTAAGCATAATTAATTAATTTGGTTGTTCAATCGACGAAAATGCACCGAAAATGGCGTACGTTGTCAACCATGGGACATCATTTACACGAAAGAGGTGTCCGCTCATACGGATAATTCCTTGTTTGACCCATGTAAACGAAATGCATTCGTACAGTTCATCGGAGTTCATTCCGTAACTTAAAAGGGATCTAAAATGACTTGTTATGATTACAAGTGCAGGTTCTACAAATTTGGAGACTTAACTTGAAATGCCTCTGAATTCTGAGCTATGAATTTAACACGCTAAAGTTCAAGATTACCCAAGTGGACATATTTTAAACCCTACAACGTGGTGCTTTCAACGTGACAGAAATGGCACGAACGCTGACATTTTGTTCTGTTCTGTTTTGGGCGAACACCTAAATTATCTAGTCCTGTTTCAACCATCGCCGTAATCGTTGGGCAGACGACAATTAATGGGAAACAACTCCACCAGCATTCAGACATCGCGATTAGCCTCCCTTCGATTGGTTGGTGAAGTTGGCAGTCATCAGTCACGGAGAATCGTTAATTTCTATATTTATTCCAAACAAAACAGTGTTTGCAATTGTTTTGGGGGGTTTTTGGTAAGTGAATATAATTACAACAGCATGTTCAAACTGCATAATGGGTTCATAAGTTAGGATATTTCCTTTCGAGTTTATGTAGATGCAATGCTGCACTGAAGGTCAGTGTTCCTGAGCACCCAGACAACACGAACACGTTTGATGATGAAACAACAAATGTTCTCAGATGACAATACGGAGGGAAGCACTCGACAAGGACAATTTAGCATCTAAAGGAATTTGTGTGAGCGTGTGCCCTGGTATTAGAATACGGTCAAAGGGGAACAACTCTGCAAATGAGCTGAAATTAGTTAGGTACGAATTGTGTTTTGGTTGATTGTAAAACCCCTCCCCACAAGTTCCCATCACATACCCTCTAACATCGTATGGAATAATGATTAAAAAAAAAAGAACCAGTTTCAAGCCTGTGTTTTACTGTTTGGGTGCTGCCCGCCATTGCTGTTTCTACACAGTGACTGTGACGCTGAGTCTGCCTGACGCAACTACTGCCTGGCATGCGCCCACCATTGCTGCTTTCCGTGAAGACTGACAATCAAGAAGTCTGCTTTTGAAGAGGGCGCCGCCATTGGGTTGATCTTTCCACACCAATTGCAATACCCAACATGACATTGCCTCTGATGTGCTCGTACCGCCACCGCCCGGGACGCCAGTTCGCACCATTGCTGCTTTCTGCCAAAGATGTTTCCACACACTCACCACACTTCTTGCTGTTAATGCCCAGTCGTTTCGCCAAGGTGAGCTTTTTTCCTTAAAGGGCTTTCTCTTGCTAGCAAACCGTACCACTTCAAAAATTACATAAAGGAAGTTCCAGGATCTTGAATACCCGAGTTGGGGATTGTGGTAAGGGGACGGGGGTGGTTTGGGGGGGGGGGGGAGATTGTATGTACCTTACGTTATGTCAAGGAATGTATTTATCAAAATTGAAAACGTCGGATGAATTGCCCTAAGGTTCTCAACACGTACTCCAGTAGAAAAGATGGAACACAACGCAATATAGTCTCTTTTTTGTGCATCTCACAATTGATAACAGTACACGGATATTACAATGTTATGAAGTTTAAACTTCAAATCTTTTCCTGCAATGTTACGACATGTTTTTATACAGAATGCACACTTTTCTTTGAGATCGATACAAGCAGTTGACTCTTCTATTCATTCGGACGCAATACAATGTTTGTACAAGGCTAAAGTGATAGTATATTAGGAGTATTGATATTCCGCTGAGTATTCATTCGTGAACATTGTTGTCATTTTCTGATGAGCACTATGTTGTTACAAGAAACATATGGGCGCATCATACTCCTCAGGCCCACACACAAAATTGAGGATAATGTTTAGCTGAATTGTTCAAATATTTAAACAGAGAGTGTTTCGATCAGAAACATGTGATTTATTCTTCTGGGTTTACGCCAATAAACCGTATCACCCCTCTGATACTTTGCAAGACCAAAGGGTGTTCTACTAAAACAAACATCTTTGAAACACCGTGCGATGATGCTGTGATACAGTAATAATACATGATTTTTATTTTAAAGCGCCTTAACACACGAAGTCTCAGCACAAAGGGAATTACCATCATTTTAAAAGACCCCCCCCCCCTCCCTCTCGCTTCCGAGCGCAAGTGCGTTACCACTCGGCCACCCAGTCCTCATGTGTGTAATAACTGTAGAATATATAAATCTTCCATTCAGTTTTGTTCGATTTCAAGTGCCAAACTACTTGGAATCGACTATGAAAGGCAATCACGCCTTTTAAATGAGATTCCCTTTGTTCAATCCTATGATGAGGGGAGTTAATAAGGTTGTTAGAAATATTTTTATTTGTTTCTTGCTCTAGGGGATTCCCGTATCGGGCATTTGAACATTTACCATTTAGTCAACAAAGTGCATGATGTTTGTGTATTTTTGAACAAACAACCACAGCTCGTACATCTTTTTGGTGTTTGCGAAACACGTCTAGATTCGCGTGTTTCGGACAGCCTGATTGATATTCCAAATTACTCTGTTTTACGACGCGATAGTGCACAAACTGGCCAAACAGGTATTGCTCTATATGTCCATCGGTCTATTGCTGGCATTGTGAAGCGAAGGGCCGATCTTGAAGATGAAAATGTGGAATGTTTGTGGGTGGAGTTGAAAAATGGTAAATCCTCGCCTTTGTTAATATGTTATATATATCGGAATCCTGCTGAAACATCAAGTTGGAATGATGATTTTGTTTTAATGATGGACAGAGCAAAACGTCGTGATGAGA
Source organism: Littorina saxatilis (assembly GCF_037325665.1). NCBI lineage: Eukaryota > Metazoa > Mollusca > Gastropoda > Littorinimorpha > Littorinidae > Littorina > Littorina saxatilis. The sequence goes on along the minus strand of NW_027126718.1, from coordinate 109,411 downwards.
ATGTACTATTGCTTGGTGATTTTAACATTAAATTACAGAGACCCCAAACAACTTGGGGCTCAACCACTGCTCTATTTGGTCTTCACCAGCTAGTTAAAACCCCTACAAGAGAAACCAATAATTCATCTACCCTTATTGATCACATTTATACTGATGATAAGAACACTGTTTCAAATGTACAAGTAGTACACTCCACTTTCAGTGATCATTATTCTGTTTTTTGCTCGATTGTTCTGAGATTGCCCAAATCACAGCATAAAGGTCATACAACTATCGAGTACAGAAGTTTTAAATACTTTGACGAGTCTGCCTTTTTCTGTGATCTTAATCGAGCGCCATTTCAAAGCGTATTTAATTGCAGTAACGCAGATGATGCTTGCGATCTTTTCCATGAGATTTTGTGTTCCATTATTGATAAACACGCTCCACTAGGTCAGCATAGGGTGAAACATCCCCACCTGCCCCCTTGGTTGACATCGGACATTTTTGAGGCTATGGCGTTGCGTGATTTCTTTAAAGAACATAACATGAAAAGCGAGTACAAATTACAAAGGAATGAAGTTTTGAAAACGGTAAGGCAAGCAAAAGCAGATTATTTTAATAAATTGCTTTCTGATAAGAGAGATACTTCTACAATTTGGCGAGCAATGAATGAAGTTCTTGATAAATCTCGAAAGAGATCGACCAATTCTCCGTCACAAATAACTCCAGAAGATTTTAATCAACACTTTATTTCGCTCGCAGAGAAACTGAAAGCCTGTCTCACGCAGAATGAGTCCCTTGATATTGATGTCTCTCTAGAAAAATTAAAAACATTTTGTGGACGAAAGTTGACTCAAAACGAAACGTTTTCTATTCCACCCATTACTGTCCACGAGGTTGGAAAACTGATAGAACAGATGGCGAATAAAAAGTCAATGGGTCCCGATAAGATTCCTGTCCGGTTGCTCAAACTTGCTTTACCATACATAATTGATTCACTGACTTATGTCTATAACCTTGGCATACAACAAAACGTTTTTCCCCTCTATTTTAAAATGTGCCAAGGTAGTGCCACTCCCAAAAAGCAAGGATCTTACGGACCCTAACAACTTTCGACCAATTTCCCTCTTACCTGTTTTATCTAAGCCTTTGGAGAATCATATTCAGAAATATTTACTGGAATACATGGAACGAATGAATTTGGTTCATCCATTTCAGTCTGGATTTCGCTCTAAGCATTCATGCCACACTGCTCTCAGCTCTTTATGTGAAACTTGGTTATCAGCTATTAATGAGTCCGAAGTAACAGGAGCGTTATTCCTGGACTTTAAAAAGCCTTTGACCTTGTAGACCACTCCTTATTATTAAAGAAATTACAATGCTACTTAAAAGATGACTCTGCTTGTGCCTTCTTCGAATCATATCTTTCAAAACGGACACAATAATATTATGTATTCATCAACTGTAAAACTTCGTCGAATGATTTTGTCAAAAGTGGTGTGCCTCAAGGGTCTGTATTAGGACCTATACTGTTCTGTATTTATATAAATGATTTACCTCTTCATGTGTCAGTTGAGAAAGTAAGATGTGAGTTCTTTGCGGATGATTCATCAATCCACACCAGTCAGAAGTCTTTGGTAGCCGTCAACCAATCTCTTCAAAAAAGTATAGATGAGATGACAGACTGGTGCACCACTAATGCAATGGTTATTCACCCTGTTAAGACGAAAAGTATGGTGATTACAACTAGACAAAAACACCAATTAAAACCCTTACAACTTCAACTGTCAATTGATTCAACTCAAGTGCAACAAGTTAAAGAGCATAAATTATTAGAGGTTACCGTTGATTAAGAATTGAAATGGCAAACTCACTTGAGTAAAATTTGCAAATTAGTATCTAAAAATGTGTACTTATTGTCTAAATTAAGACATTATGCCGATGTGGAAGCACTCAAGTTGTTTTATTACGCTCACATAATGCCCCATATCAACTTTGCTTCAACACTTTGGGATAACTGCAGTGATGTTCATCTCAAACGACTCAATTCTCTTCATCGCCGTGCTGCAAAACTAATTCTGCATGAGTCAAATAAGCAAACAGATGATAAATTAAAGCTCCTTAATTTCCTTCCCTTGAAAGATCAGTTGACGCTAAACAAGGCTGTCTTTATGTACAAAGTAATTAACAATAATGTTCCTGGATATTTAAAATCACATTTCAGACATGCCACAAAAAGATATGGGTCCCAGAACCTGATTCCCCCCATCCCTCGTCTAGACTTGTATAAGTCAAGTTTAGCCTTCTCAGGAGCATCTCTATGGAATTCCATACCCCTACCCCTCCGAAATGCCTCTTCTGTGAAAACGTTTAGGCGCCAGTTTCATTCCCGCTTAATGGGTAAATAGAACACTTTTCATGTCTGATATTTTAGTGCTTTTTACATTTAGTCAAGTTATGTTTGTATTTTGATTTGTTCTTTATGTGTATGTATTGATAATGATATACATGCGAATGATTGGGACAATTCCTCCCCACATTTGTTTTCTCCCTTTTGTTATTAGTTGTTTTGGATGTTTATATGCAATGCATTATTGCAACTATGCTGCAATTTTTACACTATATTGTTTTTCCCATTTTTGAATGTGTATACAAAACCATAACCCTTTTCTTATTACTATTTACATTATGTACGTCTGTAAGTAACAATAACCTTGTCAATTTTACTATCTATATTCTGTGCGTCTGTATAAGGGACAGGTTGTAAGATTAGGCTTTGCCTAAAACCTCTATCCTTTGGTAATAAAGTTCAGTTTCAGTTTCAGTTTCTCTCTGTGTCTCTCTCTGTGTCTCTCTCTCTCTCTGTGTCTCTCTGTGTCTCTCTGTGTCTCTCTCTCTCTCTCTCTCACACACACACATACACACCGCACACACACACACACACACACACACCGCACACACACACACACACACACATACACACCGCACACATACACACACACACACCGACACACCCACACACACCCACACACACTCACTCACACACACACACACACAGTGGAGAAAAACGCAACTGTATTGGATTGTTTAAATGTTTATTTGTTTCTGTAATTGCCTTGTAGTTGTGTAAGCGGTATATAGTGCAGGTTTAGCACTGACAGCGTGTAAAGACCAGTTAATCGTTTTCACGCCTGTCAGTTTCGAAGAAACGGTAAGTCCAGGAGGCGCGTTGTAGTAGTACCAGTATTATTAGTAGTAGTGCATGTATTATTAGAAGTATTATTATTAGTAGTAGTAGTTGTATTATTATTAATACTAGTAGTAGTAGTAGTAGTAGTAGTAGTAGTAGTAGTAGTAGCAGTAGTAGTAGTAATAATAATAATAATAACTGGACATTTTTAAGTGCCTAACCTATGGCTCTAGGCCCTTTACAAAAGAACATATGTATATACAGAATAGAACAATTAAAAGTACAACCTACATAAAACAAATTAATCATGCAGACACAAATCACCACATGTACTGTTCACACAATAATCATATATGCAATACACACTATTAACAGCTATTGTGTTTTCAGCGTAGCAATAGGGTCCGATATTTAGACGAGACAAGCATAATGCCGACGAGTCGAAGACGAGTCGCATTATACTTGTTCGAGTCTAAATATCGGACCCTATTGCTACGCTGAAAACACAATAGCGATTATATAGCTGTTCTGACCTTGATTTGTTGTTCCAAACTTACAAAATGACAGTTTTTGCGTCGATGCGTTGATCTCAGGTTTGAGTTTTTTTAATTTTGAACAAGACTACTTATGAAGAAGACCAAAACACAACATAAACGGAAAACTAGAAACAACTGAAGAACTAGGATGCAACAAGGGGAGGAGAAGAGAACAGCTAATCGCGAGCAGACGGCAGCGAAGTTTTCAGTTTGGGTGAATGGCATATATATATACTTGTCTCGTCATGAAGCGAATTTTTCAACCTCAGTTATAAACGACTACATGAATGTTAGTGCCATGGGTTGTACATCAATACTTCAGAGGGGAAGTGGGGTATTTAGTGTGGAGTTACGAGATAAGAAAAGTCGAATGCGAAAGTTTGTGTCAGTCAACAACTGACACAGGCACACACAAACGGCTGTTCCGTTTTACTCCCCTGTTTGCACTACATCTTTCGACTTTGGGCATTTGGTGGTGTTTAGGGACAGACAATAATTGGTTTAGTCCTGTTTCATCGCGAAGTTAGCAGAAAAGGGTATGCTATCGACATTTGTAAAGCTGAAAAACATTCCCGAGAAGAATTTCAAGTTGTCAGTGTATGCTGTTGTCGATTAAAACATCGTGTGGTACAGATGGGTAAACCGGAACCATGCGTCTTTGTTATTGCCAATATGCTTTGGGATATTGGCAAAAATGGCCGACTTCCGTAGCATTATGCTTTGATGATCGGAAGAGACCATCCAATCACAGCCCCCGAATTCCCCCACGTGTCCATCAGAATAGCTATACCGTAATTAAAGTACCGAGTATAAGCCCACCCCCCCTCTGCACGAATTTCGGACAAAAGTGGGGGGTGGGCTTATACTCGGTACTTGACCCTATGCACGAACATATTGTTCATTGCAATGGAGACATGATTCATATAATGATACCATCTGGTATGTAAAGTGTTATGTTTGTTCAAACTAAAGCAAATGTGAAACAACATGAAGATATTTTGTGTATCATAAAATTGTTAAACACGCAGACAGACATACGTAAGGCTTACACACCATCACTCGTAAAGGAACACATTGAAAGCATGTCTATTCGACAAAAACGGCTTTTATTTAAAAAACAACATGAAAAACCTGAAATCCTAAAAATCTGCCGGCACCTTCTGGTTACTGGACGTACAGAGGCGAATGGATACATGGTGCCGTTTTTTCCACCTGTGTAGCTAAGCCACATGTTTGACGCATCAAAGTCTTGAAGTTTCAGACCCGCCCCTAACTGTCGCGCATTTCTCTGCAAGTCTGTTTTTTCTAACAACTCGCCCTTCGCTTCTTTCTTCTTGTAGAAACTCAAAAAGTATCACCTCCGACTTCACAGTCCGACAAGGGTGCAGTTTCAATTTTCGCTTTTCTCTCTGTTAGCTCGCCACATCCTAAGGCCAAAAATAAAAAATGGTCTGTTTAGGGTAACATGACCAAAAAAAGTAGGGTCGGTAGGTAGGTAGGTTTTTTTTTTTTTTTTTTTGTGTGTGTGTGTGTGTGTGTGTAAATGAAACGCCAAATGTCTCTTTTTAGCATTTTTACCTCTTTTTTTTTCTTTTTTTTTTTGAAATCAAAAAAAAGTTTTTGGGTCGGCGCCAAATCGATAGGGTCGGTCGGGTTACCCTAAACAGACAATTTTTTTTTTTTGGCCTAATGTGTTTTCTGTCCACACCAAAGACTTGAATTCTACTGATTAAGATTTTCGCTTCGGCATTTTCTTGGAAAGAAGCGCCAAAAGCAAGGGGAAGAAACTCTGACACGACATTCTTCGGCATTCCTTTTTTCTCTGCCTGTTCTCGATTTTTCGTTGTTTTGTTTAGCCATGCAAAAGTGGGGGGTGGGCGTTTACTCGGTACTTCACCTTTTGCACGGATTTTGCTCCAAGGTGGGGGATGGGCGTTTACAATGTTTTGGGCTTATACTCGGTACTTTACGGTATATATATATATAAGGGACTTTGCTCTGTAAATCTCGGTCCCCCTTGAGGAGGATCTGATGCTCCCAATAGGCTGTCTGTGAAGGGATACTTACTTCTCTCTCTATCTCTGCTAAGAGATTTTAACAAATCTCGGAAGAAAGTCTCTGCTGACTTTCAATTGTTTCTTTCACAATTTCTGATGTTTTATAATGTGGTCACCGTGAAAGTTGCATCGCCTTTAAAGCGATCCAATTGAATAAAGCAGAAAACTTCTTCTTTACCAAGTCCTGTGTTGAACAGCAGTGAAAAGTTGACCGCTTTTCCTGTTTAACCTTTTCAAAATTAGATCTAACTTGTTCGCGTATCCATTTCTGGATCTGCAGGCTGGTACAGAGTTACCTCCCTTTAGGCTTTTTCAAATTTCCCTTGTTTTAACCTAATTTCTTGGTTAAAACTTGTCTAAATTTCTAAATTCTTTCTTAATAAATATCAATTCTACACTTTGGCCTTAAATCAAAGTGTTTCCCTTCACAGATATCCTCTTGGGGTTGTCAGATGAGGGTAGTCTCCCATGCCAACAGAAGCTACCATTCAGAGAATGGTTTGCTTCTTAGTTGGATACCATGGGTTGACAACTCTCGCCATCAGTACCACCTGACCACTGATGAGACACAATAGTGTCGAAACACGTGTCTGGTCTAGGTACAAATACAATGGTCCTCCTCAGGACTAGATTACCTTGCGATACGTCCCCCACAAAGGGACTTTGCTCTGTAAATCTCGGTCCCCCTTGAGGAGGATCTGATGCTCCCAATAGGCTGTCTGTGAAGGGATACTTACTTCTCTCTCTATCTCTGCTAAGAGATTTTAACAAATCTCGGAAGAAAGTCTCTGCTGACTTTCAATTGTTTCTTTCACAATTTCTGATGTTTTATATATATATATATATATATATATATACAAACATACACAGCTAACACTCTCAACAATCATTACAACTTTATGGGAGAGGAGTATGTGCAGAAATGGAATGAAGAAGACATTAGGCCAGGTTGGTGTAATATTCTGTGAAAAAGAAAGTTTTCAACTGTTGTTTAAAAGAGCTGAGAGAGGTGCAGTGTCTGACAGAGAAGGGAAGAGAGTTCCAGAGTGGTGGTGCAGCACAACAGAAGCTTCTTGCTCCGTGCTGCTTCCTGTTGAAGCGCTCAACTTTCAGTAGTCTGCTGTCAGCGGATGATCTGAGTGTGCGTGATGGGGTGTATATGTACAGGAGTTCAGAAAGGTACTGAGGGGCACTTCATGAGAAGACCTTGAAACACAGGCACAGACAAGCGACTTTGTACTTGATACGCTGTTTCACCGGCAGCCAGTGGAGTGTGTATAGCAGGGGAGTGACATGCTGTGTTTTCTTTGACCTAAAGATGATGCGGGCTGCAGCATGTTGAACAGTTTGGAGAGGTTGGATAACTAACGAAGGACATGCAATCAACAGGGCATTAGGGGCCTACAATAGTCTAAACGAGACAATATGCAGGAAGTGACGAGGGTTTTTGTGGCTTCTTCAGTAAGAAAGTGGCGGATGGAGCTGATGCGCCTAATTTCAAGGTAGGCTGCATGGCATGTTTTTGTGACATGATGTCTCATAGAGAGGTCAGAGTCAAGGTAGAACCCAAGATCTCTGGCCTTCCCTGAGAATGTGACAGATGCTGAGCCTAACTGAATGGCAGATGGAAGACTGTGACGAGAAGAAGAGGTTTAAGAGGTAAACATAACTGCTTTTTTCTTCGTTAAGTTTAAGTTTGTGTTCATTCATCCAGTATTTTACATCAGAAACGCAGTCTTGTAGGGAAGAAACAAGGTCATTGACCTTTTCAGGAGGAGATGCTTGATGAAGCTGTGTATCGTCTGCGAACATTTCATGACTGACTGCATGGTGGTTGATGATGGTGGATAGCTGTGTTGTGTACAAGACAAACAGTACCGGACCTAAGACTGAGCCCCGTGGTACTCCATAGAACAGAGGTTGTGCTAGAACGATGGTCTGCCACAAGAACAAACTGACTTCTGTCTGACAGATAGGAACAGAACCAGGACAGTCCTGTGCTATTGGTGCCGAAAGATTGTTCCAGACAAGAGAGTAGAAGCTTGTGGTCAATCGTATCAAACGCACCAGAGAGATCTAACATAAGTAGAGCGGAGACTTTGTTGTGATCAAGAGCCGTGAGTAGGTCATTTACAATGCGCAACAAAGCTGTTTCAGTTGAGTGGTTCGCACGATAGGCAGACTGGTGTACGTTTAAAAGGCTGTTTGCTTCAAGGTGTGCATTGAGCTGATGTAGGATAACTTTTTCCATGATTTTGGACCAGAATGGCAAGTTTGAAACGGGTCTATAATTTGTGAGTAGTAATAGTAGTTGTATTATCATTATTAGTACTAGTATTAGTAATAGTAGTAGTAGTATATAAGTAGTAGTAGTACCGTAAAATCCCTAGCATAAGCCCACCATTGAGCAAACGCCCACCCCCCACTTTGGGCCAAAAGTTGTGCACAGGGGTAACTACCTAGCAAACGCCCACCCTGCTTTTTAAGAGACTATAGGCTCACTTTCACTAGGATTTGTGCAGACTGTTCTAAAAGTCATCTTTTTCCCCTTCTTTACCTTTTCGTGTTTCTTTCCTTTTTTTCTTATTCTTTGTCCCCTCTCCTCACTCCCACCCATCCCCGACAAAGTGAATTAAAATTACGTCATGCTTTTCCACTGACGTCTTTTGTCTGTCAGTGACGTACCGGTACTTTGACGAGCTTCCTGGTGGCCTGAAGTTGGTTCTTGAATCTCTCTGTGCCATTTTTGCAAAATGCCGAAGCGACAGTCTTACACTGTGTCTTTCAAATTGCAAGCCCTCCAGTATCTGGATAACGAAGCCGGTGGGAATGTTTCGGAGTGTGCCCGTGAATTTTCTGTGGATAGGAAGAGGATCAGGGAATGGAGTGAAAACAGAGATAGACTTGAACAGCAGTCTCTCTCTCTCTCTCTCTCTCTCTCTCTCTCTCTCTCTCTCTCTCTCTCTCTCTCTCTCTCTCATGATTGTCCTCGTTGGCCTTCTTTGCCTCAAAGTACCTTTTTTCTTTCTTTTTTCCTTCACTTCTACTCACACGACCTAACTTAGATGCTTTCGGGGTTTGTATTCACTCAATTACACGGTTGAGCACACAAATTACTTTGTGCAAAGGGGTCTATCCCTAGCAAACGCCCACCCCCAATGTTGCCCTAAATCTGTGCACAGGGGGGGTGGGCTTATGCTAGGGATTTTACGGGTAGTAGTATATAAGTAGTGGTAGTAGTAGAATGAGTAGTAGCATTTTGTTATGTCAGAGTGGAAGCATGTGAAACAGAAAGAAAACACATACAAACAGTTACCAGGGGAAATTATCCCCTGTTCCTGTCGTCACGGATGCAACGATTTGCTTCCCTTCGGACCATGTTGTGACTCTTCATTATTTTTTCTCTCAAAGGGAGTCCTTATAGATACCGTGAACTTGCTCGTTGTAATTGTTTCATTTATTTTAAATGTAAAGGACATCTGAATTCAAACACACACACAGACACACACACACACAAACACACACACGCACGCACGCACGCACGCACACACACACACACACACACACACACACACACACACACATATATATATATATATGATCTGTGAATATGTTTTTTATATTATTATTATTTACATCTGCTCTT
>NW_027126718.1:72500-95000 GCF_037325665.1 Littorina saxatilis | reverse complement strand
TAAAGTCTTTAGCTTTGTATCGATATATAATATGACTATATAGTTTGAGCGAGGGAAAGGCTTTTTTTTTTTTTTTTTTAACTAGCTTTAACGTTCTATCAGGCATGCGCCTCTTAAGAACGGTGCTGCTTTGACCACAAGACTCGCAGCCATAGCAAACCCCTCGTTATGAGCGCCGACCACAACTTAAGCAATTGGCTGCGGTGGGCCCCACGAAAATCGGCAAAGGCGAGGCTAGTTTCTGTAGAAAATCGTCTTTGTTTTCTCCAAAATGACATATCATCCCATAACTGGCGTTTGTATTTCGACATAAGGTCTTGTGGCATCTAATCATCGATTTCATTCTTTCATTTGATTCATTTGTGAACGCTGAGCTTCGAGTATTTATGCTTTTCAGGGAAAATTTTTGAAAATTCTGACTTTCCACAGTTATTACGGAAAATCAAGCTTGTCAATCAAGATGCTGTGAATTGGAATGTCATTACTAATCATTAGTTGACCTCTGGCTCAAGTGGTGCCATCTTGCTACACGGTTGAATTGCAATTCGTCAATCTCTGCCGTCACTGGGCACTGAGAACGTCAGGAGCCTGTATTTTTTTCAAGGGCAATTAGAGGTTATTTGAAAGTATGACATGGTATAATGTTGTGATTTTGGAGAGAAAAATTAATTGACTGTCATTGCAATGAGGCTTGGTCAGAAATAAAGGGTATTCACTGATTTTAAGCTACAATTCAGTTGCTTGGAAATGACAGACCTCCAATCCATTTGTAAATCAAGTGAACTCTCTTGAATGATTGGTACTTCCTCTACAAATAAATGTGCACCAGGATATAATTCTTCGAACTTTGTTCTTTTGTGTAGTAGTAATGCAGGGTTGTAGGAGTTTGAAACGTGGGCATATCACAGTTTGGAAGGTAGGGATTCTGATAGATTAAATAAAAACTGTCAAACTTTTAGGCATGGAATTCCCCTTTGAGAGTATTTGTTGTGGTAGTACTACTACTATGAATTGCTTTCAATGTTTTCCCATAATATTATAAAACCAGACAAAACTTTTTGTTGTTGATTTCTGTTTTTGTTAATGTCAACTTTTTTTTAAACCTGTGACAACAGCTCTATAACTCACTCTGTCCTTCTGTTGGTCTGTCTGTCGGTTAGTCGGTCTGACCGTCTGTCTGTCTGTCTGTCTGTCAAAAAAATTGTCAAAAAAACGGACATTTCCGAGAGGGAGACAGCGCTGACATTGCAAGCGGCCGCAACCGGCTCTCATCACAAAAACAACTGCCCTGCAAACATTACCGCCCTGGTAGTCCCCCTTGCTATGGTCTGCCTTTGTTTATTGCGTACTCAGGAGTGTCAACTTTCTTGACATGACATGACATCGCAAGATCGCCAAAGGATTTTTTTCAGGGGTAGACAAATCAGCCCCATTTTATCAAAGGGAAGGTGCAGGTGGAGATAATTCAAGGGAAGACAACTCTGTCTTACCTACAAACATTACGGCCCCCTTTATTCAAGGGTTTCATTCTAGAATGGCACCCCTGTACTTGCGCAGGGTTAGAATTCCAACCTGGACCCGGTCCATTCTAGAATGAAACCGGATTCTAACTTCGCGCAGAACAAATACAAACACTCTGCCCGTTGGAGAATGTCACGATCTGAAAAGACTACCAAACACAGCATTTATATTTGACAAATAGAACACTCAAACACCAATGCTAAGACTTTCCTCGTGTATGTTGTCATCTACTCAACACCCACAACGAACCATGTAGCTATGAGCTCAATTTCAAACCTATATATTTAGCAATAACGCATGGAATACACATTCTACTTGGGGTCGAAAGTTGGACGACAATTATGACTGGAGTACAAACGCGTCACAATATGAATAACTGTCTGGTATTCCCCACTCAAAACACAGCCGTTTTCTATCTGTGCAACTCAAGCATTCAAACGTTTATTTTAAGGTATTTCTGGTGTGTGGTCACATACATACAACCCCGAACCTGTATAGTTCTTGGGGCGATGAAAGACAGTTTTTGTCTTAGACGTTATCACTAATATCTTATCCTTCCCTCTATCAAGCCTCATGAACTACTGGGTCACCAGTTACCACGTGAATTCAGCAGATACCCGTCGTTTGCACGTGTGAAATATGCAGCGTTGGAAAGGAAGGTACTGCTGAACAAAGTAATATAACTGGTTGTTGAGTCTTGCCCAGGAGTCTTACTCTGCTGTTTGTTGGTAGTCATTGTGAAGACATCATTAGCATTCAAGCCGCAAATATATTCTCATTCCCAAAAGCATAGTGTTAGTAGGATAGTTTTAAATCCATTTGCAGAAGAATGCAGGGCACACAATGCACTGTTTTGTTTACATAACTGTGGAAAATAAAGTACCAAAGGATCTTAAATGAGTTGCTGTGTACAATTTACAGTTCAAGACAGCAGGGCTTGTTCTTTCGGACTGACCTTTGACCAACAAGTGTGTGTGTGTGTGTATGTGTGAGTGTGTGTGTGTGTGTGTGTGTGTGTGTGTGTGTGTGTGTGTGTGTCTGTGTGTGTGCGTGTATGTGTGTGTGTGTGTGTATGTGTGAGTGTGTGTGTGTGTGTGTGTGTGTGTGTGTGTGTCATACCAGACAGCAGCAGTAAGACTTATGGTCAGCAACAGTCCAACACCGACAATAGAGCAAACCACAGGCACGATCAGCTTGTCTGTGTCGCTCTCACATACCGCCTGCTGTGTTGTGGTTTCTCCCTGAGCTTCTTTTAAACACAGAAAAAAAAGTTGTTTGAAGGGGAGAGAGAGAGAGAGAGAGAGAGAGAGAGAGAGAGAGAGAGAGAGAGAGAGAGAGAGATACACACACACATGCGCACGCACACACACACACACACACACACACCCTCATACACACATATACATACACACACACACACACACGCACGCGGACACACACACACACACACACACACACACACACACACACACACACACATACACACACACACACACACACACACCTGTTTGTTTGTCTATGTGTACACATCAGCATAGGTCATCCCATCCCCCCAACCCCGCCGTACATAATAAGCCGTTCTAAGCAGACATGCATGAAGATTTTTTTTATTGTCTTTTGCATATAAAAGATACTGCAGTTCGATTAAAATTGAATTTGAGAAACACTATTTATTATATTAATAGGGATTACAAATAATGCCACAATTTGTACTTCTGTAATTACAGATGCTCTGCTACCCTCTTCCATTGTTAGACCATAATTATTTTCATACATGTACCACTGATATTACTTCTACTACTACTGGGATTACTCTCACTTCTACCACTTCTACTACTTACTGTGTCGCTGCTACCACCAGTGACAACAACAATAACAACCACTACCACCATCACATGCAAGACAACTAAGCAATACCACGTCAACTACACAAGGAAATGCAAAGAATCTAACAATTCTACTGATACCCTTTTCAACAACACAAATAACATATATTTATTCCCCCCTCTGCTTCTTTACCTCTGTAAACTTGTAGGGGTAGTTATTTTTCGATAATGACCCAGCAACCAAACAAATAACGACCCAGCAACAGCCTGAATCCTCGATAGTGCAATGGGTTGAGAGGTTGTTCTGTTTCGGTACTACCTTTTGCGACTGAAAAGTTCGGAACGCTCTAATGTACGAAGTATACATCTCTGGAGCAAACAATACAAACATACCGCATTTAAATTAACAACTACAGGCCTGAACACATGAATCTCCATATAAAATCCATGAGTTCGGTTGTTTTCTGAATCTCATCTGCCGTGCCGTCAAGCCGTTCATCACAAGCAATTTCCCAAGGCAAGTAACTCATACTTTGTCTAGCGACAAGAGTAGTTCCCCTTCTTTTCACTCAGTTCCTTCGACAACAGACTGCAATCCGACGGTCAGTTTTCAACAATATTTCATTTAATAAACAGATCACACGCAACCAAATGCACACATCTCATCAATTTAAACAACATAAAGGGGTTTCATACACTATTTTCTCCAGAAAACTGAACTTCATACAGTTTTTAACGTTGGAACACGGGTGCAAAAGTTCGTCTGCTAGTCCCATTTGACGAAAAAACATTATTCTAAGTGATACCAAAACATATACAGAACACACAATATCTGCCTTTGCCGCCACAGCAGAATAACAGCGTATCTGTGTACTTGATTTTAGCCCAAAATAGGAAAACTGACAAGAAGTGTTAACAGAATGGAATGATTTGCACGGAACTATACAACCGCGCATTAATCGATCGCCTGCGCAAGTTGACTGGTTGAGAGAATAGGATTCGATCAAACTTTCGCAAAAAAATCCTCTTTTCTTTGAATAACTGAAGAAAGGAGGAATAAAGAGGTTACACATCTCGTCTCAGTGATTATAAAAAATAATGGTCTCAGTTCGCGGTCATGAAAAAGCTCGCATTTTTCATGATCCGCTAACTTCGACCATTATTTTTGATAATCACTGAGACTCGGCATGTAACCTCTACATATGCGGGGCAGAGAAGTAGAGGTTACATGCCGAGTCTCAGTGATTATTAAAAATAATGGTCGAAGTTAGCGGATCATGAAAAATGCGAGCTTCCCTCTTTATTCCTCCTTTCTTCAGTTATTCAAAGAAAAGAGGAGTTTTTGTGCGAAAGTTTGATCGAATCATATTCACTCAACCAGTCTACCTGCGCAGGCGATTGAATAATGTGCGGTTGTATAGTTCAGGGAAAAACATTCAATTCTGTCAACACTTCTTGTCAGTTTCCCTGTTTTGGACTAAAATCAAGTACACAGTTATGTTGTTATTCTGCTGTGGCGGTAAAGGCAGATTGTGTGTGTTCTGTTCATGTTTTGGTATCGCTTAGGAAATGTTCTTTCTTCGAATGGGACTAGCAGACGAACTTTAGCACCCATGTTCCAACGTAAGGCACAGTAAGCCTCCCGTAAACCATCACAGAGCTCCCCGAGCGTCTACATACAGTACAAGCATACTTCCATTTGAACGCTCACCGAACGGGAACATCCTGGCTGCTTTCTGTCGAGCGTGAGAAATGTTCAAAGAATTTATTTTCGTGGACTTAGCCTTTAACAATAACGGCGCCTCGTTTTGGTGCTGGCTGTTATGAATATTCAATACCGGAAATCACGCCCGGACAGTAAGCCTCCCGTAAACTACTGTCAGGCTTTTATAGTACACACAGTACAAACACCCTTCCATTTGAACGCTCACCAAACGGGAACATCCTAGGTGCCCTACGTAAAGAGCGAGCAATTTTTAAAGAATTAATTTTGCAGATTGTCAAAAATGAGTTACTTCCCTTCGGGTCTCATTCAGAAAAGCCCGGAAGCAGGGTCACGCAAGGGTCGTAGCAGACGACGGTTTATCAGTACATATCGCCGTTCCTCTCAACAGTCAAAAGCCATCGCTAGAGTTCTTGTGAACCACAGCCGTTTGTTTCGTGCATAAAAACGTGCTATTGTAGATAAGCTCACATCGAGTCGCATTCAAATGACTAACTGACGACTACATGGTGAAAAAGGAAAACTGGATCACACGGGTTCACGATGGCTCAGGGGTAAGATAAACCACGCAAAAATAAATTCTTTGAAAATTGTTCGCTCTTTACGGAGGGCACCTAGGATGTTCTCAATCGGTGAGTGTTTAAATGAAAGGGTGTTTGTACTGTGTGTAAAAGCCTGACCGTATCTGTGATGGTTTACGGGAGGCTTACTGTGCCTTTAAACACTGTATGAAGTTCAGTTTTCTGGGGCAAAATAATGTATGAAACCGCTGTATGTTCTTTAAATTGATGAGATGTGTGCACTTGGTTGCGTGTGATCTGTTTATAAAATGAAATATTATCGAAAACTAACCATCGGATTGCAGTCTTTTGTCCAAGCAACTCAGTTCAGAAAATTTGGAAGGCAAACTACTCTTATCGTACGAGAGTTACTTGCCTTGGAAGTTTGCTTGCACTCATAAGAGATCTAAAGCGAGTTTCTCTGGATTTTATATGGAGATTAATGTGTTCAAGCCTGTAGTTGCTAGTTTAAATGCATCATGTATGTATTGTTTGGTCTAGAGATGTATATTCCGTACAATAGAGCGTTCGGAACTTTTCAATCGCTAAAGTAGTTCCCTCAAAGTCTAGCTCATCAACCTGTGAGCTATCGAGGATTCAGGCCCGTTGTTGGGCAAGTGATTTTGGTTGTTGGGTAAGTTACGTAGATGTTACATGCCGAGTCTCAGTGATTATTAAAAATAATGGTCGAAGTTAGCGGATCATGAAAAATGCGAGCTTTAGCGAGCTTTTTCATGACCGCGAACTGAGACCATTATTTTTTATAATCACTGAGACGAGGTGTGTAACCTCTTTATTCCTCCTTTCTTCAGTTATTCAAAGAAAAGAGGAGTTTTTTTGCGAAAGTTTGATCGAATCCTATTCACTCAACCAGTCAACCTGCGCAGGCGATCGATTAATGCGCGGTTGTATAGTTCCGTGCAAATCATTCCATTCTGTTAACACTTCTTGTCAGTTTTCCTATTTTGGACTAAAATCAAGTACACAGATATGCTGTTATTCTGCTGTGGCGGCAAAGGCAGATATTGTGTGTTCTGTATATGTTTTGGTATCGCTTAGGATAATGTTCTTTCGTCAAATAGGACTAGCAGACGAACTTTTGCACCCGTGTTCCAACGTTAAAAACTGTATGAAGTTCAGTTGTCTGGGGAAAATAGTGTATAAAACCGCTTTATGTTGTTTAAATTGATGAGATGTGTGCATTTGGTTGCGTGTGATCTGTTTATTAAATGAAATATTGTTGAAAACTGACCGTCGGATTGCAGTCTGTTGTCGAAGAAACTGAGTGAAAAGAAGGGGAACTACTCTTGTCGCTAGACAAAGTATGAGTTACTTGCCTTGGGAAATTGCTTGTGATGAACGGTTTGAGCACGGCAGATCTAGATTCAGAACTCATGGATTTTATATGGAGATTCATGTGTTCAGGCCTGTAGTTGTTAATTTAAATGCGGTATGTTTGTATTGTTTGCTCCAGAGATGTATACTTCGTACATTAGAGCGTTCGAAACTTTTCAGTCGCAAAAAGTAGTACCGAAACAGAACAACTTCTCAACCCATTGCACTATCGAGGATTCAGGCTGTTGCTGGGTCGTTATTTGTTTGGTTGCTGGGTCATTATCGAAAAATAACTACCCCTACAAGTTTACAGAGGTAAAGAAGCAGAGGGGGGAATAACGAAAAATAACTAGCCCTACATGTTTACAGAGAGAAAGAAGCAGAGGGGGGAATAACATAAATTAATAAAATATTATCCCATGACCTGCCTCTTTGTCTCTGTTAGCTGAGGAGGTGATTATTCTGAATAACCCATCACAACCATATGGATATCCCATCTCAACCGAGTTTTGATCTCAACTGTCATATTGGTCATTGTCTTTAATTTCAGAGTACAATTGAATAATTTATAGAGGTCATCTGCATATTCAGAGTTTACAGATGGACTATTGTTTTCAACATACGACTGAAATATTTTGTGGTGTCAAAGTCAATATCACGTATAGGTACAGGCCTACATGTGTCAATATTGAGAAAATAAAGAAAACTTCATACGATACGCACATTCTGCATGGATTTAAAGAGCGGAGTCGAGATATTTCGCTGGCTGAAGCGACTGCATGGTCAAAGGCATGTTCAACGAGTATCGCGAGTGGGATCAAGGGACGATACTCCCTAATTTTTACACAGACACCCATCTACACAGAACCGTGAGAGAGAGAGAGAGAGAGAGAGAGAGAGAGAGAGAGAGAGAGAGAGAGAGAGAGAGAGAGAGGGAGAGACTGAGAATGAGAGAGAGATAGAGCAAGAGAGAGAGAGAGAGAGAGAGAGAGAGAGAGAGAGAGAGAGAGAGAGAGAGAGCAGTTCGAAAACTCCATCTGAAACTGACATCGATTGTCGAAGGCATGCCTGCGGTGCATAACTCTGGAAAAGTTGTCGTAGCTGGGAACCCGTTGAGATCCATTCCAACGCCAAAACAATTATCAGAAGAGTCACCATGAAGTCAAATCAAACGTTAGGTTTTCTCATTTGGTTATTTGCTTTGGCTTTAAGTGTATTGCTTCGATTGATAGCTGAATCTGCTTGCAACCGTGCTGTTCAAGACTGTTCGAACTGTCGTCTGCTAGACGGGCTTGTGTGAATCCGAGTCGAGTCAACTGCGGGGTTCAGCGACAAATGAGGGAGTGGCATCAAAATGAAAAGAAGAAGACGAAAAGAAGTTGGAGATACAGTTAAAATATATGGGGAAGAGAAGAGGATGTGAGGTGTTGGATGTATCCAACCTTAGGTGTTCAAATTCAAGACCGGGACAAAGTAGAAAGCGATGTACCGCAACCGACTCTCGGTGCCGACATACAACTTCCAAGCTTTATTGCTTAACGTCTACAACAGGCGAAGTATTGAAGCTTTGGCTCACCTAAACCCGACGACTGAATATGTAAGTGATCCACGTGTGAAAACCGAAACAGAACAGCGCGATGACAGCCAACATTTCTATCCCCGACTGACAAACAGTAAGGCTAAACTAGCTAAATTGCAGTACAAAGATAAAGTTGAAAGATGTCTGTTTGTGGGGAACGCCAGTGCTGCCTGGAAGGGTTTGAATACGATGAAGGGGAGGGACCAACGCCAGAACATACCTGTGATTGATGAACCTCTTGTTTTTGCTAACGATTTGAACAGCTTTTATTCCCGATTCGATGTCGACAGTTATAGGGAAGAATCTGATAAGTTATGTGATTCTTTAGCACCATGTCCAGTTCAGTTTGAGGAAAAGGATGTCATAAAATGTTTCTCACGTATTAATGCAAGTAAGGCACCAGGCCCAGATGGTTTAGACGGACGTGTTTTGAAAGTGTGTGCTGATCAGCTTGGTTCAGTTTTTACTCAGCTGTTTCAGCTCTTTCTCGATGTACATGTTATGCCTCGTTCCTGGAAATCTTCCACTATAACACCTGTACCCAAGAAACTAAACGCAAAAGAACTAAATGATTTTCGCCCTGTGGCACTGACCTCTGTTGTAGCGAAATGTATGGAGAGGCTTGTTTGTAACAAGCTCACTGAGTCTGTGGCAGATCGCTTGGACCCCCTTCAGTTCGCATATAGAGCAAAGAGAGGCGTCGAAGATGCTACACTCACGCTTATCAACATGATTGTCAGCCATTTAGATACAGCAGGGAACACGGTTAGAGTTCTTTTTATGGATTTTTCATCAGCCTTTAATACGATTCAGCCCCATATACTTATCCAGAGGTTAGTCCAGTTAGATGTGAACAATAATTTGATTTTCTGGATCAGGGAGTTCCTATGCGATCGGCCACAACGTGTCAGCCTCAGCAACCGTTTGTTTGGTCATTCTGTGCTTTCAGACGAAGTTGTTTTAAACACCGGGGCCCCACAAGGTTGTGTTCTCTCTCCTGTCCTTTTTTTATCTACACAAACAACATGCTTTTAAATGACCCAGTTCTAGCCCTCATTAAATATGCAGACGACATGGCCCTCGTTGGGCGTCTGAAGGACGACGAAACTTTGTCAAAGTATTTTACCGAAGTTGATCTTCTGGATGAATGGTTCAAGTCTAGTTTCTTGCAGTTGAATGTAGGCAAAACAAAAGAAATGATTTTTGGAGGAAAGAGTGATAATTGTGGTCCCCGAAAAGTGAGAATAAGCGACAAGGAAGTTGAACTTGTGGAAACCTTCAAATATCTTGGGGTTTCAATTGACAATAAGCTGACTTTTAGTGATCATGTTCATGCTGTTTATAAGAAAGCTCAACAGCGACTTTTTTTTTTAATCAGGAAGCTTAAATATTTTAATGTCAATCAAAGTGTTGTGGAACTTGTGTATCGCCGTTTGATTGAAAGCATACTGACTTTTAACATTGTGACATGGTATGGTACTATACATGTTAAAAACAAAGCTAAACTCCACCGCATTGTTGCGACGGCTAGCAAGCTTATAGGGCAACCCCAACGACAGCTGACCAGTCTCTACGAAGCTGCCATAAAGCGGAAAGCTTTCAAAATTGTCCGTGATCCGATCCATCCTCTGAACCCTTGTTTCGAAATTCTCCCTTCAGGTAAACGTTATAAGGTCCCTTTGGCACGAAAAAAAACCAGTTTAAAAAGTCATTCCTGCCTTCTGCAGTCACCATTCTAAATTCCTCTCGCATCACGTAGAGGCTGGTCAGCTGGGGAAGGTGTGTGTGCAATATTTGTGATGTGATTACTCTGCTGTGAAACCCAACTCCTGTGATATGAGAGGGTAAATTTACATAGTGCAATATCATATTTGATTGTGATAGTCTTAAAGACGTGTTTCTACCTTATTATATATTATCTGTAAAATTACTAAATTTTAAGATGACAAGGACAGCACTTTAGGTCAGTGTTATTGGAAATATGATGTGTGCTTGTGATTGTGAACCTATGTTTTATGTTTTATGTGTGTCGTCCTATACAATTGTTGTTATAATCGTTTACAGGCAGGCAGGGTGTGCCGAAGAAAAATTTCCATTTGTATGTAATATTTTAATGGACAATTTTTCATTTTTCATTTTCATTACTTTATTGTCCCATCGCTGGGAAATTCGGGTCGCTTCCTCCCAGTGGAAAGCTAGCAGCAACGGAGTCGCGCTACCCAGGTGTCTGTGTGTTTAGGTGTATTCAGCCACCTGCACTTATGGCAGAATGACCAAGGTCTTTTACGTGCCACCGGGGGTGGGACATGGCTTCCGTCTCTGGGTCTGCACATAAAGTTGACCCGTGTCCGTCCCGGCCCGAATTCGGACCTGCGACCTTCCGATCACAAGTCCAGTGCTCTACCAACTGAGCTACCTGGCCCCGGTAGTGCTGTTATTGTTATTGTTAAAAACACTGCATGCGAACTGACTTGGGTCAACGATCAAACCAGCACGGCCCGAACTGAATTTGTTGCGATGCCATTATCGTGCGCAATTCTGGTAAAAATATAAACCCGGTATGCCAAATTGAGTATAACGAAAGCCGATGTCAAATCGATGGGCTAAAACCAGAACCAATTACCTCAAAATAACATGTTTTGCAACTTTATAGTTATTTGACTTATAGTAACATGATTCTCACTTTCTGTGCAGGATCCTTGAAAATCTTGCATAATTGCGTATTTATAAGTCATAATTTGTTCTGGCTCCAAGCATTTCTCCTGCTCATCTTGGAAGCAGAACCCTCTAACTCCATCCAGGTTGGAAGCAGAACGTGCTAAGTTCAGTTTAGTCTGTTCTGCTACTGAGGCCTGTGGGGAAAGGGGAGTGTTTCACTGCGAGCTAGATGCAGCTATCGTAACCTGACCTCTTCTTCTTGCTGTGTCACAGTCACTGTTCCTGTTCTCAGCGCAGCCAGATAAGGGCACAATAGCGGAAGTGGTATCTGGTCATGACCCTTTCTGTGTGGTGTAGGGTTTCCTCCAGCACACAGAATAGTGTAACTAGCAGTAGTAGAGTCTGCTGTCGACAGAAGAAGGAATTCGATAGACTGTGGGAACTAAAACAGGTCAGTGACACCTGTCAAGTGTCAGTATCCGAATTCCTGACTCCGGATGTACCGTTACGAATACGAATACGAATACGAATACTTTATTATCTCATACAGAGAAATTTCAGTTAACAGCTGCAGTCTCCAAGCAGGGTTTGACTCTTGATTTTAAATAAAAAATCACGAAATATCTTATAAATATTGTTCGTGATTCCAGGGTTTGTGTGCATGCTATAGTCCGACTAACGTGTCAATAGCGGACGTTTTTGGCGTTTTAATTTTTAGGAAAAATCAAAGACCGGCTTCAAGAAGAAAACTTGTTAGATGACGATTAGTACTATCTTTTGTTAATAAGTTTTATTGTTTTTGTTTTACCTTAGTAAATATTTGAGTGAGATGACCCAAAATCGGGTACCTTTGTATTTCTCAAGCCTCAATGAGAGCAATGATACATTTAACTGATTTTTAATTAAAATAACGAGAGAGAAAAGACTTGCACAGGGCTCACACTTGAAATGTTGAAAACGAATAGTTTTATTACAAGATAGAACTAACGGCCCTCAACCCCTTTTTTTCTCTCTTAAGCAATATGTAAAAGTTGTTTCAATTTGTTTCCATATAAAACGTCCGCTACTGGCACCTCAGTCGGACCATACATAACACTCTGAGACTCGCTCTATCTGAGAAGTAACTAAAGTGTTTTCTTTTAAAGTAATTTATAACTCTCCGCTCCGCACGCCAACCAAAACAATTCCTAGGAGACGCCTACATCGTTCGGCAAAAAAAAAAAAAAAAAAAAAATGCCCCGAGCCAGGACTGAACTAGAACGGGTTTCGATGACCATGGGCGGAGCTTTGTGCCTAGGCTGATCACGTGGTCAGGTGGACCAATGGCAACGCGACCCTTTTACGGCCTCTCTATTGTCCAATGTGTGTACTCTATGACCCCTTGAAAACTTCAGCGATTGGTGTGAAGTGTCCTCTTTAGAGAGGGTGAGATCAGCGGTTAATTGCTTTTAACATACTTACCTGAACAGATTATAGGCCATTATCTCGAGATGCCTTGCTTTCGTCAACAGTTCTTTGAATGCCTCTCTCTATATCCCTCCCTCCCTCTCTCCATCTTCTCTCTACCAGTCTGTTTCTCTCTTTGTTTCTCTCTCTTTTTCACCCTTTTCACCCATTAACTATTTATATTCATTTGCATAATGTAGAGCAGTCCCTAATTGGGCGACAGTTGGATGTTAAAAAGAAAACACAAAAAACAAACCAAAAAAGAACACTTCTGTAAGCTTACTACATTACTTTTGAAAAAAACATCATTGGTTTGATTTCGCGTCATTTTGCTTTCGTCAACAGGAACGTTTTTTTTAATCCCTC
This sequence comes from Littorina saxatilis, assembly GCF_037325665.1. Lineage (NCBI taxonomy): Eukaryota > Metazoa > Mollusca > Gastropoda > Littorinimorpha > Littorinidae > Littorina > Littorina saxatilis. The sequence continues at coordinate 81,986 of NW_027126718.1, read as the reverse complement.
TCTCCACCTCCCCATATGCTCCCCTCCCCCATTTCTGTCTCTGGTTTTTTTTCTTGTTTGTAAGTTAGTTTGTTGATTTTCTGTTTGTTTTAATTACTGTTGATGAATTATACGCTCTTAATATATGTTTTATGCGCAAAGTAAACATTTATTGCGGGCGTAAAATTGAAAATATTGATTACGCGTTCCTAGGCAAATCTGAGATGATGATCCGAATCATTGATACGTATTGGAAGGACTTCATTTACAGATAAAGAAAGAAATAAGCCATTTTAGTGATTTTTCCCCGGCGACATCCACCTTTCGAAGTCCAAGAGACATTCGCTGTGATGTAATTTGGAAACATCTGAAATAATTGTAAAATGCTCCGCTACCGTTGCCGATTATTTCTTTTCATACAAACAGGAATTCACCTTCTGGCGATAATCTCTGTTGCGTTTGATTCTCGATTCTTTAAATTAATTTTTTCAGTGCTATTTAGTCATAATCCATTATCCAAGCAGATGAAACCCGTGCGAATAAGGCTACATGCAGTCAATAATGTAATTAGCAATTGGTTTACTATTTTATTCAATTTCAACATTGTGACCTAAACAATATCTGGCTTTCAGAATCCGTACATATAGCTTTTATTAGCTAATCCAAGGTAAAACAACTCAAAGTCAACTCATCCAACTCAACTCAACTCAAAGATTTTACTGTCCTAATAAAAACTAGGAACATTGCCTGGCAGTGTCAGGCGGTTTAAAACACAAAACACATCTCATTCACTAACAGTTAAAACATAGTACACGTAGAACTAACACGATGGCGAACACAGTCAACACGATTATTCGAGAATACTATTACAGACAGAAAGGCTAATGACAAAAAAGAGGAGGAGGGCGGGAGCACAGAAATTGGTAACACGTGGAGAACACAATATGATAACAAGTAGAAGGAGATAGTAAGAAGCAGGAGACACGGAGAACTAATCTTTGGGAAGTGTGAATCTTTAATTGACACTAATTATTCTGAATGCACAGGAGACACACACACACACACACACACACACACACACCAGGTTAGTTCACCTCGTGGTGAGGGGAGTTGTCATTAAATTAAAAGAAATTATGGATGATTTGTGAGTTAAAGCAATCACAAAATACGTAAGAGATAGAAGGAAGGAAAAACATAAGATAAGGTATCGTTACAATGTTACGTGAATGTCCATGATAACAAATTAAATGTAGAGACTAACTTATACGTCTGTCTGTCGGATACATTCTTGAACAGTTTAACAAATGGTCTGGTTCACATTTTAGGAGTATTGCGAGAAGACTTTCAATAATATACCTTCAATAATATTTCAATAAACTTCTTATCATCTGGCAAATGATCGTATATGACTCTACAAAGAAAAAATACAAGTTATGTTCAGCAGTCTCTCTGGGTCAGCCGCACTCACATTAGGGATTATTCTTAATATGCCTTTTACAAAAATCAAAATTATAATCGCTCATACCAATTCCTAATCAAGCCATTCCGTGCGCGATTCCCAGCCCCCAAGGGCGAACCACTGAAAATGGAACAAAAACAATAACAGTGCTTGGAAAAATTGCTGTCTGCAATATAACCGAATTAAACACAGCGTTTGGAATTTGAATAACTGAACACTTAGACACTGATGTTCAGATGGTACGTGTGTGGTTACATAATTACAATAACCAAAATTGCAACCCGAACTGTCCAGTGAAGTGCTTTTCCAAGTTGCATGTGAGTGTGTGATCGTGCCTGTTCGGAGCGCTTCTAAGAAATCGTAAAAGTTTATGCGTAAGCATTTGCGATTTTCCGGTCTTGTACTTTTTCGTCAGTTTTCAGCAAACTCAGTTATATCATGTCACATTAGTGTGTGTTTCTCTTTTTCTTTTTTTTTTCGTGTGTGTGCGTTTGTGTAGTTAGTTGTGTTTTTTTCAAAGATTTGTTTTTAGCCAAGTTGATAGAGCGCTTGGGCGACTTACTTAAAAAGCAAAAACAAAACTTGTTCTTTTTTTTTCCAACTAAGATCCTTTATACTATTTTTAGGAATGGGTATGCTAGGTACATTTTTCTTGGCGAATTGTTGTGTTAGCTAAGCATCATTACGTGAATCGTTAAAACATGTGGGTTTTGTTTTTTAAAGTATTCCCCGCTTAACGAATTAAGATTTCTATGCAAAACAACGTGTGTTAACCCCATGTACAAAAACAGTAATACATGCTTGAAAGTGCAGAGTGCTGTTGCGTCCAAAGAATTGAGTATTTCAGTAATTATGTCGACTGGTGATAAACACACATACAAACACGCGCACGCATTAACAAATCATAGAGAAACAAGCAAACAATTCGCAGAACAAACGTATATTAATGTGTGTGCATGCGTGAACGCGTGCATTCGTTTGCTTGACTAACTGACAATGTTAATCACGCTTTTAGAAGAGAACCGCTGATTTCAACGTGGTATGGCTTTTACGCGGCAAACTGTTTATCAGTCTTATGAGCCTTCTGTAAGACGAGCAGCGTTCGGCCTGTAACAAAACAGACCATCCAATAAACACCAGCGAAGATCTCATTGACGCGGCGGTCAAGTGTTTTGAGTGGAGTGGGCGGAGCGTTGGGTTTATCACATGACCATTTGGGTCAATGGATGAATGTATTTAGTATGTGCGCTACTTTACTGGCGGACCACGAAGCTCGACGAAGGTGTCAACTTGATTTCTTCATGCAATAAATCGTTGGCAGAAAAAATGTTGCCCTTGGTGGAACGGGAGCCGCTCAGAAGAGGCGTGATAGAAACTTGTGCGCGGTTCATGCATACACAACAATTATTTTTCTTTCAAGGTTTTATTTAACACTATGTGTTCGTAAAAATCGTTGCTCAACAACAAAAATAAATAAATTAATATTTTTCATCCTATACATGCCGCTACAGAAGCACACAGGGAGAGGTAGACGCGGCGAGTCGTGTCGTCTGTGAGGTAACGATCGCGTCAAATCATAGTATCTGTTTAACGACGCGGCGAACCAAGGTCAGGGGGTGGAGACAGGGGTAAAGAAGGAAAAATATGTGTATTCAGATTCATTCTTCTTTCAGTTGATCAGCTTACTTGACTTCTATTTCCCGAATGTTTTTTTGTTTTGTGCGCAAAATTATCGCTTGTTGTCGTTGTGGTATAGGTGGTTGTCATTATTTTTTCTTCTCAACATCACTGGCTTGATTTGTTTAATGATATATGTAGCAGGCAGCACACGTCTGTTTCAGAAATCGATTGAACGTCTGAATTCTGTTATGATACAACAATATAGGTACAGGGTGAACCACGCAGTAAAATGCCTCTCTGACTCCCCCCCCCCCCCCCCCCTTTCGCTGTCTCTATCTTTGTCTCTTTTTGTGTGTACCTTTGTTTGTGTGTTTGTTTTTATTCACTGTTTGCATAGTCTCTAATTGGGCGACGGCTGGATATATAAAAAGCAACAATAGTTTCGTATGCTGAGTGTGTGTGTCATACCGCTTTGCTCTGCTGAGTGTGTGTGTTTGTGTTAATTACGGTCTGTCTGTCTGTATAATCTTTTGTCTGTCACTCAAGGGTAAGGGGGTGTCCTTAACCTGTCCTTTGTTGTCTCGGTCTGTCTCTCTGTCTCTGTCTATCTGTCTCTGTCGCTCTTTCTGACTCTCTCCCTCTAAGCGGAGATCAAAGCCAGTGAAAAAAACACATCTCTGAAGCAGTTTTAGCTTGTGCCTCCAAATGACTGCTGTACAACAACCAGACCCCATCTGACTGCTGTTTGGAAAACAGTCCTCAATTCACTGCTGTACACCATTTACGTATCATTACATGCTGTTTCTCTTGCAAAACTTGTAAAGCACTACTACTATTTTGCAGTTGATACTGGTAAAATGTTAATACTCTATGATTGTATTGAAACATTATTGTACATAATGCACTGGGAACATTTTTAAACATATTAAATGTGGTTAACTTCTATTTCACCTCAATGGGCGAGGGCGGGATGAATAAAAGAACATTTTAGCATTTCTTATTCTGTTACAGTGTTAAGATAAAGATTTTTTTCTTTCTTTTTTTCCCCCCTTTATTTTCTTCCCGCCCCCTTTTTTCTTTCTTTTTTTCCCCCCTTTATTTTCTTCCCGCCCCCTTTTTCCTTTCTTTTGTTCCCCCTCTATTTTTCAGGCTGGGAGCATCCTTCTTCATAGGTCTTTTTTTCTTTTATCAATCAAATTCTTAAATTTGTAAATCAACAGCCTAGATAACGGGTTGAAAAAATTTTCAGATGCAGATCAATTCAATTCAATTTAATTCAATTCAATACAATACAATTCTCTCTCCCTCATTCTCATAAATCAGACTCAAACCATCCGTTGTCAGGGCCGTGAATGCTACTGACTGGATTGGAGATATTCTTATGTCGCCTAGCGCCATGTATCTGATGAAACCATTCATAGCACCGATGCCGTGATTTACAGAGCTGCTCTGCGGTTTTGAACGTCCCCATTTCACTGCTGTACAGCAAACATCGTCCCCAAATACCTGTTTGTTTCTACGCTGGAGGTTGCATTTTATGTAATAACCTCCTGAAATGAGTGTTCACACTTTAGAATGGCATTTAACGCTCATTGAAGTTTTAAGAAACTTTCTAACACCTAAAACATTCATAGCACCGATGACGTAATTGTAGCTCTGCACTTTGTGGCCACATACGTCCCCATTTCACTGCTGTACAGCAAACATCGTCCCCAAATACCTGTTTTTCTAAATATCACGCTGGAGGTTGCATTTTATGTAATAACATCCTGAAATGAGTTTTCACACTTTAAAATGGCATTTAATGCTCATTGAAGTTTTAAGAAACTTTCTAACACGTAAAACAAAAGAGACCCCAAATGCCTGTGTTTTGAGCAAGATGGCATTTTGATACACAGCCGACCCCAAATGACTGCAAAACCACCTATGCGTGTTTGTGTGTGTGTGTGTGTGTGTTTTATATGTGTGTGTGTGTCTGCACGTGTGTGTGTGTTTGTGTGTGTATAAGGTTGTGCGTGTGTGTGTGTGGTTGGGCATGTGCGTGTGTACGTGTGTGTGCGTGAGTGTGAGTGTGTATGCATGCGTGCGTATGCGCGCGCGCGTCTGCGAGTGTGTGTTTATACGTGTCTATGTTTGCCTATGTGTGTGTGTTTGTGTGTGTGTGTGTGTGTGTGCTTGCTTCTGTATCTGTGAATGTGTGTGTGTGTGTGTGTTTGTCTGTGTGTGTGTGTGTGTGTGTGTTTGTGTTTGTGAGATAGTGAGAGAGAGAAAGAAAGAAAGAGAGAGAGAGTGAGAGAGAGAAAAAGAGATGAGGAGGGGAAGAGAGAGCGAAAGGGAGAGAGATAGAAAGAGAGCAAAAAAGATAAGTGAGAGAGACTTTCATACGGACACAAAGAGAGACAGACAGATTTAGAGAGAGATGGAATGAAAGAGAAAGACATAGGGAGAGGGAAGGGAGAAAGAAATGAAGAATGAAAGAGAGAGACAGAGACGTAGACAGAGAGACAGGCACAGAGGGGCTGAGAGAGAGAGAAAGAGAGAGAGAGAGAGAGAGAGAGAGAGCAAGCAAGACAGAGAGGGAGACTGCGATAGAGAGAAAGAGACAGAGAGAGAGTCAACCGTCAAGCTCAGTACAGTGCAATAGTTTCTGGCGTGCCACCTCTTAGGTACGTTACAGAATGCTCCCCGCAAACACCCGTTGCCCAGACCATTCTCGGCGAGCGGTCGCCATTGTTACGCTTCAGTGACCCCAGACAATGGTACTCGTACCGAGTGCTTGCTAACGCTCGCGAGCGCCACAACAAAACTATGCGTTGCATAGAAAACGTTCGCAAACGTTCTGTGGCGCTCTGCTTATGCAACGCACCCCAGATGCTAGTACTGAAGACGATACCCTACGACCAGATCGTAGGAAACAACGTGTGTCCCCAGGGCACCAAGCCAACAGCGGTAGCAGTATTGCTAGAAGAAGAGGACGGAACACCATTCAACCTTGAGACTGTGGAACTGCCACAGGATGAGGCAACTTCCAGCTGGAAGGAGGCCCACATCGATGAAGAGTTGGACCCTGATCAAGTCGAGGAGGTTGAAGCAGCGTTCCGTGAGTTCAAGCAATGTTTAAGAGCATCACCAGGAGGTTGAAGCAGCGTTCCGTGAGTTCAAGCAATGTTTAAGAGCATCACCAGGAGGTTGAAGCAGCGTTCCGTGAGTTCAAGCAATGTTTAAGAGCATCACCAGGAGGTTGAAGCAGCGTTCCGTGAGTTCAAGCAATGTTTAAGAGCATCACCAGGAGGTTGAAGCAGCGTTCCGTGAGTTCAAGCAATGTTTAAGAGCATCACCAGGAGGTTGAAGCAGCGTTCCGTGAGTTCAAGCAATGTTTAAGAGCATCACCAGGAGGTTGAAGCAGCGTTCCGTGAGTTCAAGCAATGTTTAAGAGCATCACCAGGAGCATCAAGAGGCACAGTAGTCCATTCAATCCGGGTGACGACAGACGTACCTACAGTACCCACTGCCATTCCATCCGGGTGACGACAGACGTACCTACAGTACCCACTGCCATTCAATCCGGGTGACGACAGACGTACCTACAGTACCCACTGCCATTCAATCCGGGTGACGACAGACGTACCTACGCGGACGAAACAGTACCCACTGCCATTCGCAGCACGGGAAGACATCATCCAGGAGGTGAAGGAACTACGAGAGTTAGGGATCATCGAACGCTCCACATCCCCATACTGCTCCCCGATTGTTCTCGTTCCCAAGAAGAATTCGACGCGGAAACGTATGTGTTTGGACCTGAGGGCCCTTAACAAGATAACAGTTTTCGACGCAGAACCCATTCCTGATCCTGAAGAGATTTTTGCATCATTGGCAGGTGCAAAGTATTTCACCAAACTCGACTTGGCCAAAGGCTACTACCAGATCTTCATTGAGAAGAAAGACAGACCAAAGACGGCATTTCAAACACCACAAGGACTCATGCAGTTTTGCCGGGTACCCTTTGGACTAGTCTCAGCCCCAGCGACATTTGCGAGAGCCATGAGAGAGCTGCTCGGCACGAGCACCATCAATTTCTTTGATGACATTCTCATCGCCAGCGTTACCTGGCGCCAACACGTGACAGCTATACGTGAGACTCTCCAGACCCTATGCGCAGGCGGGTTTACAGCCAAGCCAAGTAAAGTGTATGCTGGATTCGGGAAACTGGAGTTTTTGGGACACACGATCGGAAAGGGAGAACTGAGACCCATCAGAGAAAACGTCGAGTCAATCTTGAAGATCACCGCACCAGCGACAAAGAAACAAGTGAGAACGTTGCTGGGAATGATCGGATAATACAAGAAGTTCGTTCCATCCTACTCAACATTGACAGCACCGATGACCAACCTCTTGGCAGGCCGCCAGAAAGGGCCCGTCACATGGACAGACGAATGTGTACTGGCTTTCGAGCAGATCAGGAAATTTCTTTCCAGAGGACCTGTCCTGAAGCTGCCGGATCTCAGCAAACCGTTTGCAGTGAGGACGGACGCCAGTGGCACAGGCATCAGAGGAGTCTTGATGCAGGTACATGACGGAATGCAGCATCCAACAGCGTTTGCCAGCAGGAAACTACTCCCACGAGAGACACGCCACAGTACAATCGAGAGAGAGTGCTTAGCCATCGTCTGGACACTGACCACGTTCCAGAGATACCTTTGGGGGCAGGAATTTCACCTGGAGACAGATCACAGACCACTTCAGTACATCACGTCGTCGTCGTACAAGAACGCGAGGATCATGCGCTGGTCACTGTCACTCCAGGAGTTCCGCTTCACCATCAAGAGTCTGCCAGGGGACGACAACATCTTCGCTGACATTCTGTCACGATCAGGATCGGATCAACAGATTCCGTACGCACCTTAGCAGGTCGGAGGATGCCTGAGAAAAGAATGGAACATTCTTTTTTTTCAGGGGGGGACGTGTGAAGGAAATCACGAATAACACTAACAGGCAAATTTTGACAGTGATATCTCTGATCCACGCTTTTAGAGCGCTATAAACCAGAGATAATAGCGTGACATAGCGAAGTGTGTTGCACGTACTGTGAATTCAGCTCACTGACCGAGAGAGTTGATGTTGTAAATAGCAACGAAGATATAGTTACACTTAACCACTGTCCAGCGACAGGGAGGGGTTGTCACAGGAATCGTCCGGGAGAAAGGAAGCCCGAGTAAAGCACTTAACAGTGCGTCGTGTAACCGGTCGGAAAGGAAGACAGTATGAAGGATCTGAGCAGCCGCCGAATTATCACGCCTATAGACCCGCATAGCTGAGATTCGACGGGATTTCGAGAAGCTAGCTAGTGCACGGTTATGGTTGTCCGTATAGTTGGACCATAGAGGTCACAGGGCGATAGAAACTGAGTAGACCGAGGTCGCCAGTAGAACGAATTAGTAGTTAAATACATTTCCAAGTGAACGGCCATAGCCGCTGTGTAATTCTGTGTATAAACAGAGTTAAAATATGTCTACAAGAGCTTAATTACTTAAGAGATAAGAAATGTTTAGTAGACAGAGCAGGCGGTGATTTAAGTCTGCCGGAATAGGAACTATAACTGGTTTTTTGACTACACACGAGCCGTGAGTCGACACCCGTAAAATAGATATCGTGTGCCTATGAGTTCACGGACTGTTTGTATATTTCTTTACCTAAGTGAAGGATAGAGAGTTTTGTTAGTGCAATAGACCTTTTTCGTATAACCTTTGCCCCCAGCGTTTCGACCAATCAGATTTTAGGGCACGGCAGCCTCTCTCTGATAACCGGAACTAGGGGGCAATAGGTGCCTGGCCTGAAATACCTCTTTCACTTTCGATGCTCGAAGATTACTTTGCCAGAGGATTACTTTGAGAAATTCTGCAAGAAAACGGATTATCTTGTTCAAAATCATGAACAAAAAGTCAAGGACATGCACGAAGGTATGGTTTGAAACGGCTATTGGTGGTATATGGACGAAAGACTTGGCGAACTTCCCCTGCATAAGCGAGGGTGCGTATCGCTAGCGCTACGTGTCATTTGTCATTTGTGCTGAGTGTCATTTGTCCTACGTGTCATTTGTGCTACGTGCCGCTATCGCTACGGTGATTAGTGCTACAAATAATTTGTCGATGAGTCGCTATCATTCGTTCATTATCACTACGTGTCGACAGCACTACATCTTTTAGCGCGACGTGTCATTATCGCTACGTGTCAATACCACTACTTACTGACGACTCTCTCTTTCTCATTTTTTCAGTCTCTCGCTCTCACTCGTGGTTTGTGTGTGTATATGTATGTCTGTGTATGTATGTGTGTGCGTGTGTGTGTCTGTCTGTTTCAGTGTGTGTGTGTGTGTGTGTGTGTGTGTGTGCGTGTGCCTGTGTGTGTGTGCCTGTGTGTGTGTGTGTGTG
>NW_027126718.1:32500-67500 GCF_037325665.1 Littorina saxatilis | reverse complement strand
TACATTACATGTACTACTGTTCGTGTTGTTTTTGTGATCCAGTGCAATTTCTGTGTATACCTTAGAATCTCAAGGTAATTTTTGAACGGGGCATACAGATGATACATGTTGCCATGATCACAGAGTGATACGTGTATTTTACTTATCAGGTGTCAGTGCAGAAACTCCTATGTTTGCTCGGACATCTACTACCTTCAAACTGCATACTATGCGTACACACAGGAATATGGACGACTCAACCTTGATCAAAATGGGTAAGTAACACAACACAAACAGATGATTTCCATTATGATAGATTTATTTATCTGAAAGTAAAATTGACAACAGAGTGTACAATTTGTTTTCAAATACGAAAATATCACATTGGGTTAAAAAAAACCAAAAAAACATCATATATCATTAAAACTATTTTTTATTTCTAAACACATACATATCAGCATAGTTTATTCATGTAAACATCCTCATTTCGGTTCCCAGTCTATCTGAAATCAAGGTAAGATATGCCAACAAAAATAGCGATCACACAGTGCTTCAGCATGAATTTGAAAACCTGCTCTACGTCACATAGACACAGCATGTCTTATGATTCTATCCACCCTCTCCAAACAAACACGTACACGTTTTCTCTTGTACGAATGTCTTAAAAGCTCAAACTAAGCTGCTGTTTTATTCTGTCTTGCTTTGCAGGAAATACAGGCACGTCGCTTACCCATAACAGGCAGCTGGTGCGCTAGCGAGTGGGGTTTCTCGGCAGAAGCATCAGAGTACCATTACCAACCTGTGCAGTCAAAACAATCAGAAATACTTTCCCAAACGGATGAAGAGTGGGGTTCAAACTCCCTGAGCTACAGAAGGCTGAAATATACTTTTACAAATCGTGTGACTGTGTTGAACAGATTCCTGCATGGTTTGAAGATGATACTGGGTTGTCACGTGGTCCGGTACATGGTTCACATTCTGCAACATTTTGTTCCAGACTTTTTTCACTGTTGGTCTACTCCTGCATCAGGTAGTCAGTCCATGAGCCGGTCAGCATAGCCTGTGTCCAGTATTGTCCGTTTGCCTGTTGCCTGAAACATGGTTGTTTGGAAGTAACTAACGATCTCTGCACACATTTTAACATGTGAATAATAACAGAAAAAGTTTGTCAAAAGTATACATAGTTTAATTTGCATTTACTTCAAGGCCAGACTTTCTTCTCGTTCATTATTTCTTCATAAAGATTCTGGAAATTAACAAAATGTTTCCCCTATCAAGGCCTCCTAACTTTTTTTTTTAAATGCAGGTCGGTTTGTTGTCATCTGTGCATTACTACCTCTTGCCACCCGTGCGGTCATTGCCACCAGGTATCTCAACAATCAAACCGTCTATACAGGCTTAAAGGCACGTCCTTTTTCAAAACAGGATTGCTCACTACACAGATCTGCGAAGACTTTTACATAGAAAAAAAATCTCTTGACTTGAACATATACCAGGAATAAACATCCTGACTGGTTTTTGGAGCTGGATTTTTTTAGGGAATGTTTTACACGTGTGGCGTTAAAGAAATTAATTCATAAAATTCTACATTCGCAAAGAGAGTACCCATACAGAGTGTTCAGTTCTGGTATTTTTCAAAACGGAAGGATGGCCATATCCCATGTAAAAGCCTGGTAAGATTTGAGATTTTGAACCCAATCGTTTACACGGGAAGGGCTGTCCATTTAAGAGGACGCATCCATGCCTGGATGAGAAATACACTGATAACACAGAAAAAGCACATTCACAAAACTCGTTCAGAGGCCCGGTAAAGGGAACACATGTTAGTTATTTTAAGAGAACATCACGAAGACCTAATTATTAAATTAAAGCCTTTCTGCACGAATGTACATCTTCTATGAATTATATTCTAAAACGCCACATGTGTAATTCATTCCACACACAAAATCCAGCTCCAAGAAGCAGTGAGGCTGTTGATTATTGGTATGTGTTCAAGTCGACAGATGATTTTTCCTGTGTAAACTGAGCCTTGGCAGATCTGATATAGTGAGCGAAGACCTGCATTTTTTTAAACGTGTTCAGAGGCCTTGAAATGGTTAAACATTTTGTTTATAAATTTAAAGTAGTCTTTATGAAGAAAAAATTAACAATAAGGAAGGCAAATGGGTTGAAATGCAAATTAGATTCCTTTTGACGAACTTTTTATGTTCTTCTTCACGTGTTACATTATGCGTACGTAGATCACAAGATATTTTCGAAAAAAATTCATAGATAAGCCAATCTGCAAACGGACAAAAATTCACAATATTTATGAAGCCAATAAATTTGACTCAAGAACAAAGCTTATGTGTTTGAGGTGATGTGCATGGGTATGAATGTTGAATGAGTCCGTCAAAGATACCCTCCATGTCGCCTTACAGTGGAACCTACCATTAAAATTATACCACCTTAAATTACCTTGCTCTTTCAAATGTACTGCTTAAAGTTAAACTTCTTGAACATGCAACTCTTGCTGTCTACCATAAAGACCATCAGGTCAACAACATACTCGTGAATGTTTCGTGATGGTCTATAATTAAAAATTTCAGAAAATACCCTTTTTGACTCACATGCGAAGCAAAAGTGAGTCTATGTACTCACCCGAGTCGTCCGTCCGTCCGTCCGGAAAACTTTAACGTTGGATATTTCTTGGACACTATTCAGTCTATCAGTACCAAATTTGGCAAGATGGTGTATGATGACAAGGCCCCAAAAAACATACATAGCATCTTGACCTTGCTTCAAGGTCAAGGTCGCAGGGGCCATAAATGTTGTCTAAAAAACAGCTATTTTTCACATTTTTCCCATTTTCTCTGAAGTTTTTGAGATTGAATACCTCACCTATATATGATATACTAGAGGAATACCCGGCTTCGCCGGGGTGAATCGCGAGACAGAGACAGACAGCGTGGCGGTTCATCACAATCACCTCTGCAGGCGAAGTCCTGTCAAACGGGATTGAGAATTTTAGAGCTTATTTCTTAGCCCTATATTATCTGCTGTGGCTTCTCACATGCCAGAACATACAGACAGATGATGATGATAAAATCGTTTATTTAACGTCACTCTGTAAAAACATTGGCGACATTTGTCTTAGATTAAGAACACACACAGGCACGCACACAAACTTTCCCTTTATGTACAGTGGTTCACCACCCTCCCGCCCCCCGCACACTCTCGCTCATCTAATTAAAAATGGTGTTAAGAGATACTTGGATATAAAATGGTATTTTTAAAAGTTCTGATAAAAATATATAGTAGCTGTATGAGAAGCAATGGCGTCAGCCGCAGCAACGTCTCTTCATATCCAGGGACCAAGTGGGTGCGTGTGCATAAGTCCAGCGATAAGTTTGGGACCTTGCCACCCAAGGTCTTTATTAAAACTTAAAAGATAACTTAATTTTTCCTTTGAGGTATTTAGCAGAATATTTCTATTTGAGTTTATAAACTGAGTCAGGGGTTGAAAGTGGCATGAGTTCAAATCACACTCCAAAGTCAAATGAGCAATGGTGAGGTCGGATTGACAGGTGCATTTAAGCTCTAGAAATTGGTAATTCCCAGCTTCTGCCCTTAGGCGGTTAATCCTTTTTATTACACGTGGGCATGCATTATAGGTGTTCATCTGTTTTGATGGGGCTTCCCGAATGAGCCAGCCAGAGCTTATAGCCTTGTGCATATATTTGTTCCTCCATTCTCTCCAGAGAAGAGAGTCTGTAAGGCTACTGATCTCAGAAGCAGACAATGGCAGGTCTACCTCGGAGGCGCCTATGTCTTGGGCAGCTTCTTTAGCGGCTTTGTCCGCTTTCTCGTTGCCAGGCACGTTCACGTGTGCTGGACACCAGACCAGGTTAATCTCGCTTCCTTTTTTTATAATTTTATTTGCCAGCTCCTTTATGGCAATGACAAGATCATGTCTTTTTGATCTTTTGTTAGATCTTAATGCTTCAATGGCTGCTTTGGAGTCAGAGAATATAGCTATCTTTTGAGGAGGAGTGTTCTTGAGATTGAGATGAACAAGCGACATGCAGATGGCAAGGAGCTCAGCTGAGAAGATCGAGTTTCTGTTGCACAGTTTAAATTTCCCAGTCATGTCATCGTTGGGGATTACAAAAGCTGCGCCAGCCTTCTTGTCATCCAACACTGACCCGTCTGTGTAAACATGAACATGGCCTTTGTATACAGTATCAATGTGCTCAAGGGCTTGTATCCTGAGTAATAACTGATCATCCTTTGTAGCTGTGCAATATTCTGTGTCAAAATTCATTTCTTTCATTGTCCATGAGGGATCACGAGATATGGGGTTTTGGGCCACATCATTTGGGTCGACACTGATTTCACTAAAGAGTGAAGCATTGAATTGAGCCAGTGAGGAGAAAGTAGTGCCAAAGTGGGCCTTTTTGTTTTGGACATGATTGTAATGCGGTTGTAGCTCCTCTTTTGTTGAGTTTTGCACTGTGTTGGCTCGAACATTGTAATCTGCGCAGCACTTACGCCGCCACATGTCAAGAGGGAGGAATCCTGCTTGGTGGTATACAATGGCCTGCTTTGAATGCCTTGGGTGTCCGAGGGCAAGCCGAAGGGCACGACATTCCGCTGACTGTAGCTTATCAAGCCATTTTCGAGCCGACGAGAAGTAGGCCTCCTGTCCATATGATAGTCTTGATCTTATAAGAGCTCTGGTGATGTTTGTTAGGATAACTGGGCACTTTGCCCATGGTTGGGCAGCCAGTATTTTAAGAAGGTTGATGGTCTTATTTGCTTTGCTTAAAAGATACTTTAAGTGAGCAGTCCATAGTCCATTTGAGGTGAAAAGTACGCCCAGATATTTCACCTGCTGACTGGGTGAGACAACAGATTTATCTAGTGAGAACTGTATCTTTTCTCGATCTTCCAGTTTTCGGTTTGTAAAGACAACGAATACAGTTTTCTCGGCAGAGAGAGTGAAGCCATTCTCCCGCATATAGTTCGCAATGTTATCTATAGCTGTTTGCCACTCTTTAGAGAATTTGTGTTCTGTTTTATAGGTTTTGTTTTGATACTCTTTGCATAGAGCAATATCATCCGCATAAAGCGTCAGTTCGGCTCCATGTGTTTTTATTGTCGATATGTCATGCAGCATAATGCTAAAAAGCAGTGGTGCTATTACTGAGCCCTGTGGCACTCCCATGTCAACTTTGCGAGTGGATGATTTGGCACCTTTATAATCAGTTTGAAAGGATCTGTTCAGTAGAAAGCTTTTTATGTATTGAAACATATTACCACTGATGCCTAATTGCTTCAATTTGAACAACAATCGTTGGTGCCATACTGTATCGTAGGCTTTTTTGATGTCAAAAAAGACAGCAAAGAGAGACTTCTTGCGTGAGAGAGCTTTCTTAATTTTAGAGGACAGTTTTACAATGTGATCCGAGACACCCCTGCCTCGACGGAAACCGGCTTGGAACAGGGGTATTACCTTTTTTCTTTCCATTTCATCTTCTAGTCTGGATTTTAGTATTCTTTCATAGATTTTGCTCAGATGGGAGGTCAGAGATATAGGGCGCCAGTTGGAAGGGTTAGCTCTTGGTTTTCCAGGCTTTAAAATGGGGATCACAACAGCCTCTTTCCAAGCTGTGGGAATCAGGCCAGACTTCCAGCATGTTGAATAAAAATCCAGTAAAAGATTTAATCCTTGGTTTGGTAAATGTTGTATGACCTGATAGTTTATTGGATCAGAACCACAGGCGGATCGGACTTTTGTCACCGATGCTATAGCCGTTTTCAGTTCTTGAATGGATAAGGGAGCATTTATTTTTAAGGAAGGGTTGAGTTCTGGGTCGTTTAAGTCCTGTTTATCCTCCCACTTCTTACGGAAGAGTTCCTGCTCACATAACAGTTTATCTGTTTGGCTTGCTGCTGCAAAAATATCTGCAAACAGTTCTGCTTTTTCAGGAAGGCTTTCATATTTTTTTCCTTCGTGCATAAGAGGACGTTCAGCCTGCTTGTGTCTGCATTTGAATTTCCTTATTTTGGTCCAAATTTTTCCAGCATCTCTGTAATCGCTCACTTTGCTGGACATGTTTTCAAAATATTCTTTTTTTGCTTTGTCTATAATTTTGTCACATTGTTCTTCAGTTGATTTCATATTGTTGTGGTTTTGTGCAGACCTGAAGCGATCATACTTCTCTTTTGCAGTTCTTTTTAACCTGATGGCTGTTCTGCATTCTTCTGTCCACCATGGGCTCTGATCAGTTCTACTGGGTCCGATAAAAGGTTTTGTTTTGGGGATTGACAATTCCATTGCATTCAGCAGGTTTGATCTTAGCTGTTTATATTTGTTGTCGATACTTTCTTGGGACTCTGGATTGCCATCCAAGAGGGTATGTGCATCGGCAGACTTAGTGACAGCGTCCTTGAAAACTGCCCAGTCCGCCTTTTTATAATTGTATTTTAAGGCTTTTGGGCCTGGCTCTGTGTGTGGTGATTTCCCAATAATGGATATCATGATTGGTAAGTGGTCGCTTTTTAATTTATCTGACACAACGCACCAGTCCGTTGTTAATCCGAGAGTGGGACTAACCAAGGTTATGTCAATGGCGGAGGGGTGTTGGTTTGAGATATCGGGTATTCTGGTTGCTGATCCGTCATTTAGTAAGTACACATTTGATTGCGTTATATAGGTGGCAAGGCTCTTTCCCACGGCACATGTCTGATCGGGGAAGTTGGCATCCCACAGGGGGTTTCGGCCATTAACATCTCCTCCGATCACCCAGGTGCGTCTTCCGTCGAGCTCTGGGAGCCAGCTGAAAATCGGGCCTTTGGTAATGTTTCTGTTATATATGTTTAATAGGAAGATGGATGGGCCATCATTCAGCAGAAGTTCAACTAGGTTTGAATGTATTTTTGTGTCGGCCGGAACAGGGGTTGGGTGAACACTGTACTTCAGATTGTCTCTGACATAGGTTACTGTGTACTTGATAGTTTGTGCTCCGCTCGTATCATCAATCTGATAATCTGTGACGGGTGGGTAAAAGAAACCAGATATGAAGGGGAGTTTTCCCGCATGACAGAGTGGGGACTGTATCAATAATACATTGAACATGTTGTTTTGGTTAAGATAATTAATAAGGTACGGTAGAGCAGTGTTAAGGGAACGACAGTTCCACTGCAGTATATTTATTCTTGAATCCATTTCAATCACAGAAGACCTAAAGTCTGTTGTGACCGTTTGATCTGCCCCTCAACTCTCTATGTCATTGTGTTGTCAAGGGGTTGAGACTCTGTTACAGATCTGCCTCCCTGAATGCCGAGAAGAGCGCATTGAGTGGAAAGTATTTTATTTAAGGCTGGTGGAGTTGGATTTTCCTTTGGCTTAAATATTTCAGTATATAGCCCTGTCAGAAGTGTCAGAACATTTTCGGGGCTTTCATTCGTTTTTGCTTCAATAAGTGCAGCTAGGATGCCAGTGACGAATTTGAACACCTCACCGCAGTTCTCGGCGCTCATCATCTTCATCTTTGCATAGCTTTCTTTTAAAATATGTTGTCTGAGGCAGTCTTCGGACTGTGGCTTTGGTGTGTTTTGTGTTTCATCTTCCTCAACAATCATCAACTTTGGTTCATCCATGAACAAGTCATCATAATCGTGTGTGGGGGAAGTTTGAGATTCTGCATCAGCAACCTTTTTCTCATTGTTTGTTGTTGGCTGTTTGTTTGTCTTTGTTTTGTCTGCTGCTTTTGTGGGGGCCTTTTTTACATTGTGTGTTGATTTTAGTTTCTGGGCAACAGTAGACTCATTATTAATAGGGTTTATGTCAGTTCTTTGTCCAGGTCTCTGGAGGGCGATATTTTGCTCTGAAATGGGGTTTTCACTACGAGGGTTGCTTGGTCCGCCTTGATTTCCTGTGCGTATGCGGCTTGTTGTTGGTTCTGGCCAGATAGTGCTATAATCCTGTTTTTCAATCTCAGCCACGAAAGCTGGGGAGGTAGCCAGGTTTCTCTTTGCTTTGCTGGCACCGCGAGGAGCACTTTTCCCCCCTGCCATTTTCAGCACACAGCACTCATCGACTTCTGAATCAGAGTCATTAGATATATCTGGGTCTTTCTTTTGTTTTTTCATTATTTCAAACTTTGCTCTTCTTATTGCTTCTGCATATGGGATGTATTTGGCTGCTCGGATTTTGTTTGCTGTTCTTCGGAGCACTAGCTCAGGACAGCCTAAGTAAGCTGCCGAGTGGGGACCGCCACAGTTTAGGCAGTGTTTGTCATTTGGACAGTTGTCAACTGGGTGGTCTTTCTTTTGACCGCATCTTGGGCATTTGTCTTGTCTGGCTTTACATTGTTTGGAGCCATGTCCCAATCTCTGGCACTTAGTACACCTTCTGACTGGGGCCACATAGGGTTCGACAGCAAAGAAGGTTTTCACTATCTTCACTGTATCTGGTAGCGTTTTCTTTAAAAAAGTGATTTTGACAGCTTGAGTAAGTTCCCCCTTCTGGTTTTTTAACCGCTGAAGAGATTTTACTTTCTCAAGAGATTGTTGAAGTTTATCAAGGTCTTCAGAGAGTGGGATGGGTCTGATGACACCTTCCGTTGTTGCCTCTGGTATAGTGCATCTTATTTGCACTTGAGCGAGACTGGTGAGATTGGCAAGTTTATGTTGTTGTTTTTCATTGCAGCAGGCAATCAAGAATTTGCCCGAGGGCAGAGGTCGTACACCTTCTATCTGACCGACCGCGTCAACCAAAACACGACACTGGAGTGATGGCCCAAGTTTCGAGAACATAGCTGGACCTGTAGCCGCGTTGGTGAGAATGACTGGGTATTGTGCAAAGGTTGGAGGAAGACTTGGTGTCACCTTTTTTGACTTTGTGTGTCTAGGGGGCCCAGTTTTGACTGGTTGTGAGACTTTTGACTGTGGCTGAGGCAGAGCCTGTTCGGCATCACTGTTAGCAATGGGTGCTTTTTTCTTCCGCTGACGGCGGCGTTGAGTTTTAAAAATGTCATCGCCTTCTGTGCTTTGGGAAGGTGAAATGTTCCCGTCTTCTGAGGGCACTGCTGCGTTGTGGTTATTGACACTGGCGTCAGCGTCAGAGTGGTTGTTTGAGCCCTCTTTTGTCTTTTTTGAGCTTGTTGGAGAGAAGCTGTCGGAATCTCTTAACCTTTTTCGGGGTGTGCAACACAATGTGCTGTCCATAGATTCAGCAGGGGTAGAGGTAGCCAAAGGTGGTTTGTCGCTTATGACAAAGGTGGCAGTGGCCATTGTGAGGGCCTTTTGGTGTTCAAATGCAGTGAGGAGTACTCAGAGAGCAGTGTGTTTGTGTGTAGTTGTGAGCGACCTTGGTAGAGGACCCTCTAAAAGCGAAATGACTAGAAAATGAGCTTTGGTATGAGCAGGCGTCTCGCACTGTTAAAAGAAAAAAGAAGGGATGACAAAAGCGTCCCTTGACAAAGAGTGAGCTGAAGCTCACCCTCTAGTGACTTTCACTTCTCTCCCGAGAATCACGAGGACTCCTGCAGGGCGAGTGGAAAAGCCACCAGGGGCAGTTAAAAAAGCCCTCTCAGAGAGCTGTGTCGTGTGTTAAAACACACACAAAATGTGATTGTCCCCCTTTACCATCAGGAATTCGGGAAGAAATCGTATTTTGAGCACTGACTTGGCTATGTAAGCTCGAGGTACGTTAAAGCAGTCGCTATGTAATCAGCATGTCTGCTTGTGAAAGACGCACTCTACGGGCCAGCAACTGCAGTGAATTACTCGTGCTGAGTCTGAGGACAAAAATGACCCCAGACAGACAAAAGCCGCTAGACCCCATCACAAACAGAACTCTATAATACATAGGTTTTTGCCTACACACACACACAAACACACACACACACAGAGAAGCCGTATATATATATGCATATCTGTATCTATAAATATATAGAGATAGGTGAGAGTGTATTTTTCGCGTGGCTATAAATTGATTCGACCTTTTCACTTTGACAGTAAGAACAACTTACGGGTGCAAGGGAAGCGTTCTGGACAGCGCAGTGACATTCTAAAAATAAATAGTAACTTACAACTGAACGGGAAAGCCACACGAAGGAAGGGAGATAAACGCCAAACACTGGAGAAGATAAGGAAGAGTTACTTATAATGGTGAAATGAACACAAAAACGAACATGAGTTTAGCGCTGCGCGCTGAGAGCACGTGTTGAAATATCTCATCGATGATATTGTGTCCGGGGTGTAGCTGAATACGGTGTCCAAATTTGAAAAAGAACCACCGAGAACTTTGGCGTTGTGATGTGGTGTAGCGGCTATGGTGTGTCGGTATGGGGGCCCGGGTAAGCTGAGGTGGAACCAAAATAGCTGAGGTGGAACCAAAATCGGTTCCGCGCTGCGCGCTGAGAGCACGTGTTGAAATATCTCATCGACCAGGTTGTGTCCAGGGTGTACCTGAATATGATCACCAAATTTGAAACAGATCCATCGAGAACCTTGGCCGCGCATCGCGCACAGACAGACAGACACACAGACAGACACTAGTCGTATATATATATAAATAGGGCAAAGTAAGCCCCATCTTTTGATACCAGTTTGGTTTACCTTGCTTCAAGGTCAAGGTCACAGGAGCTCTTCAAAGTTGGATTGTATACATATTTTGAAATGACCTTGACCCTGAACTATGGAAGATAACTGTTTCAAACTTAAAAATTATGTGGGGCACATGTTATGCTTTCATCATGAGACACATTTGGTCACATATGATCAAGGTCAAGGTCACTTTGACCCTTATGAAATGTGACCAAAATAAGGTAGTGAACCACTAAAAGTGACCATATCTCATGGTAGAAAGAGCCAATAAGCACCATTGTACTTCCTATGTCTTGAATTAACAGCTTTGTGTTGCATGACCTTGGATGACCTTGACCTTGGGTCAAGGTCACATGTATTTTGGTAGGAAAAATGTGTAAAGCAGTTCTTAGTGTATGATGTCATTGCTAGGTTTAGTTATTTGACCTTGACCCTGAAGGTCAAGGTCATGTAAAGGTCAAGGTCAAGCATGTGAGTCGTATGGGCTTTGCCCTTCTTGTTTATATTTTTTATTCGGAAGCATACTAACTTTATTTGAAACTACTTCGACAGATATAGTTTTGCATGTTGACGGGAGGTGAGTTACGAAAGAAATTCAATCCATATGTCGCTCAGCACAGAAAGCATAAACGATTAACATGAGTAGAAATGAACTTGTACTTGTTTTCATAATGTATTATTTGGATGGTATCTGTCAAAGACACTTTCTCGTTTTTTGCAAAGCTAGAATAAGGCACTCATTTTCAAAACAAAACAAAAATCTTACGATGAATGGCACGTTGGTTTTCTCCTGTGGTGATTCTGGACGGTAGGAACAGGACTGGTCAACAGTTGCGTTGTGATCACGGAGAACCGGGAAATCTGGAATGGTCACGGTGTCTGTGTCTAGTGACCTGTTCTGACCAGTGGCCGTGAGTGATGATGAAAGGTCTGGAAGTAAAAGAAGAGAGAAAATGAGTGTGAGCATAAATCAATTCGAAAGTATGCTTCTAATCTATACAGTACACTGAACATTTAGACACCCTCTGGAAGTCGTCTGGATATGTATCCATGTTGTAGCAATTAGACTGGTTTTGCGTCTCTAAGTCAATGCAGAAAGATTAATTCCCTGCACAATTCGTAATCTTCTTGTCTCTAGCATGCAGGTGTCTGTTTACCTTACCGGTTGCACATCCACCAAAAGTTTAGATCTGGTAAAAATAGCATTAAACCATGATTCCAGCAAACGCTGCCAATTTCATGAATTGATATCAGGGGATAGTTTGTGACTGAATGGAATAGATAACGTGACACACGCATTGTCTTACGTGTCCACAACCCTGACTACTTTTTACATTTAGTCAAGTTTTGTTACTCTTACTCTTAGCTCAGCTCAGACCGTTCTGTAACTCTGTAGATCTAGCCTGTGGCGCATCTGTACTCCAGCGAATATCAGCCGGACCCAGACACACTGTTCTGCACCAATTCGTATTCGCTGCGCAGCAAAACAATGTTTACGTATGCATGAAAATAAAAGCATGTACTCTGACCTTCAACGCATTCCTTCTTGTGAGATAATCCGCTGTTCGTATGTCGCCTCGGGGTTTCGATGGCTTGTCGTAATACTGCCCTCTCCGGACTTTTATGAACTAATGAAGGGAAGACACTGCCAGTGGTCAACACATTTGTTTCAGGGATGAAACGCCAACTTTTGTGCTGCAGAAAAATGGCGAAATCTGTGTCCAGAAAGTGCCCGACACTTTGAAATCTGCACGCTT
Organism: Littorina saxatilis; assembly: GCF_037325665.1. Classification (NCBI taxonomy): domain Eukaryota; kingdom Metazoa; phylum Mollusca; class Gastropoda; order Littorinimorpha; family Littorinidae; genus Littorina; species Littorina saxatilis. The sequence continues at coordinate 55,168 of NW_027126718.1, read as the reverse complement.
GTGCTGCACACATCTCTTCCATTTCCACAAGAGACTCAGAGTTTTATGAGGGAAAGTGTGCTATGAAATGCCTGGGGACATTGACGAGTTGTTGCAGTTTGCGGCTGCTCTCCACCGAGGCATTCTTTTCGGGCATACAGTGGTGACTTTTCTGTGTGAAAATCAAGCTGGTACTAGTGGTAGAATCAACACAATAACTTGTGACGTCACAGTGCACCGACGTCACAGTGCACCGAAAACCACGTGACCACTACTTGACCCCAGGCGACTTGTCTTGGTTAGCCCCGCAACACTAAATCTTCAACTACAACAACAACAATTTTTTTTCAATTTTTAAAATATTTTTCCAGAGATGTTTGTAACATTTGGCATTCGATTTTCAAGTTTTTGGAGATACTTAAAAACCTTGGACTTTTCCTTTAAATGAGCCTTAATTCTTCTCTGCTGCATCCTTTAATATGATCTCGTGATGGCTTAAAAACAGTTCAGCCAACATCGCACTACTTGTAACTTTTACATCACAACAAACGAAACGTGAACATTAAATCATCATTACACATCGAATAGACGAGTTGAAATTGCGTGACTTTCTCTGTAAGGTGTTCTATTTAAGCATGTCCCAACATTTAAAGGTGTACATACAAACGCTATTTCAAAAGGGTATTAATTTTCAAAAGCCGATTCAGCTATGACTTATTTAGCACTTATTCAATGAATGCTTGCAGTTGTGTCTCGTTTCACGCAGCAACAAAAAAAACATAGAAAGGAACATATTCCATAGTTTGTATCATTACCTGTTCACCCCAGTCGACGGTCGACCTTTCAAAAGTCACAAACTATCGCATGTGACACACAATACCGTACTATTTCGATGAATTTGAGATCATACAGAAAACAGAAATAAATATAGTTTAGTTTTTGTCGGTAGTAGATACAGTATCGATCTGTAAGAACGGCATGCGAAACATTGAACAGAACTCTCAGAAAAGCAGTATATTTTTTTGTTTATCTCTATTGACTCCGTACCCTTTTTACTGATGTAGTTTATAACTGCTACGACTAATATTTGCGCTGAATCACATAATAAAACACATATCACGAATTACAGTTATAATTAAGTAGATGTGCAACGCCAAGGCACTGCATACCCCAGCGAAAGACAAACCTCTCTCTCTCTCTCTCTCTCTCTCTCTCTCTCTCTCTCTCTCTCTCTCTCTCTCTCTCAAACACACACACACACGAACACACACACACACACACACACACACACACACACACACACACACACACACATACCTCAAGTTACACACGTACAAAAATGCACACTCACTCACTCTCTCACACACACACCCATACGCACATATAGACAGACGGACATACACACCTTTACAAACAAACACACATACACACACACATACACTTACGCACACGCACAAACACACTCCCACCCACCCACTCTCTCTCTTTCTCTCTCTCTCTCCGAAAGGGGCTAAGGCCTTAAAGGAATAAAATCTTGTTCTTGTTCGTGTTCTTGTTCTCTCTCTCTCTCTCTCTTTCTCTCTCTCTTATACAAACACACACACACACACACACACACACACACACACACACACACACACACACACACATTGACTCACACAAATCTCATACACACAAAACACACACTTATACGCACATACACGGTTGGCCTAGTGGTAAGGCGTCCGCCCCGTGATCGGGAGGTCGTTGGTTAGAACCCAGGCCGGGTCATACCTAAGACTTTAAAATTGGCAATCTAGTGGCTGCTCCGCCTGGCGTCTGGCATTATGGGGTTAGTGCATGCTAGGACTGGTTGGCGGCCGGTGTCAGAATAATGTGACTGGGTGAGACATGAAACCTGTGCTGTGACTTCTGCCTTGTGTGTGGCGCACGTTATATCTCAAAGCAGCACCGCCCTGATAATTATGGCCCTTCGTGGTCGGCTGGGCGTTAAGCAAACAAACAAACAAATACGCACATAGACAGACGGACGGACACACACACCTTTACAAACAAACACATATACACACTCATACACACACAAACATACACACAAACTCATGCACACACACATTCAATCAATTAATCAATTCAATTCAATTATCAATTAATGAGGCTACCCTACATTCACACACACACACACACACTCTTTCTCCCTCTCTCTCAGTCGTTCTTACACACACACTCACACACACACACACACACACACACACACACACACACACACACACACACACACACACACACACACACACACACACGAGTACAGACTCATGCACGCGCGCACACACACATACACACACACACACCCACACTAACACTAACACGTGCACGACTGAAATGAACACACACACACACACACACACACACACACACACCGCGCGAGAGAAAAAGACTACAGGGAGGCATGACGTCATGATGCATTAATTGACGTCAAAAACTTTTGACCGTGACGTAATCTTCTCACGCGAGCTTTATCCATAGTCTTGAACAACCACACACAAATAGACTTGGAAAGTACAGAATTTCTACCCGTCCAATGCGGCCTTGGGTGGCGTTTGCTGAAAAAATGGGGGCGACTATTGCACCCACCGTATTTTTGTTAGTATGGTCCCAATTTTTGGTGAACTTCCATCTCCAACTGTAGCACGTAGCCGGGCACAAAGAATCCTTCTTTATCATGTATTATCGGTATGAAAATGCGTTCGTGGGATACCTCCAGCTTCGCTGGGAATATGCCACCTCTGTATGCCTTGAACGCAACTATGACATATAACAACCTTCCGTCGGTAGCAAGCGCTACCACACCTAAAATGTCATGTTTAAATGCTCTGGATATCAAAGTGTCAATACAAAACACACCATGCAATGGTCTCCCCTATATAAAATTTATACCTGGGCAAAACAGTGGAAAGTTAAATTTAACGAAGCAAAAACGGAACTGTTAGACATAAAACGTGACAATATACCAACCGAACCAATCATTTTCCCAGCGAAGCTGGAGGTATCCCGTGAACGCTATTAACAGCTATTGTGTTTTCCGCGTAGCAATTGGGCCCGATATGTAGACGAGACAAGTATAATGCCGACGAGTCGAAGACGAGTCGCATTATACTTGTTCGAGTCTAAATATCGGACCCTATTGCTACGCTGAAAACACAATAGCGTTTATATAGCTATTCTGACATTAAATTCTGTGTTAGAATCATGTTTTTGTCAGCGACAAGTACCAGAATGGTCCATGTCGTTGATTGCAGACGACGGTTCCCTTTCCGCATGAAGCCACGGAAATAACCGAACATTGAAAAACCCACGGACATGTATTACGGAGAAAACTCGAGATAACCGGATGCTTAGCATTACGTCAATATGTTAGGAATCATATGACGTCATGACGTATCATGCTTGCCTACGTAGATTGTATGTTCGAAAGTCTGACTTCTGTTGGGAATTCGCGTGGTGAAGACAGCGGTAAATCTGTAGATGATAAGAGAACAAGGACTGTCTCAGAAGAAACGACTAAATGTTTCAGACCGGTAACTTCATTTCAACATTGCACTATACAATGGACGTTCTATGTGACAGGAGAGTTTGCTGATTTTGTGTTAAACATTGGAGAGATGATCAGATCGTCTGCTAGAATCAGAGATAGGTCGCTTCAGATTGCAGCTTCTGGAAATTTGCAAGGTTTGCTGCCAGTTAAAAACTGGATTTTACACGTAATGTATGTCATGTACAGTAAGCAACAACAAAAACACACACAAAGCAAATGGCATCGTCTGTCGACTAGTCACAGAGTGACAGAAACAAACCTGGCGAGGTATGCGTGTACTTTATACACGTGGAAGAAACCGGAACCACGCGTCTTTGTTATTGCCGATATCGTTTGGATATCGGCAAAAATGGCCAACTTTTGTATCGTTATGCTTTGATGATCGGAAAAGGGATGTGTGAGACCATCCAATCACAGCCCCCGAATTCCCCCACGTGTCCATCAGAATAGCTATATACTGTAATCGACTTGAGAAATGTGCATTCCGAATAATACATGATAAAGAAGGATTCTTTGTGCCCGGCTACGTGCTACAGTTGGAGATGGAAGTTCACCAAAAAGTGGGACCATACTAACAAAAATACGGTGGGTGCAATAGTCGCCCCCATTTTTTCAGCAAACGCCACCCAAGGCCGTTTTGGACGGGTAGAAATTCCGTAGTTTCCAAGTCTATGGATAAAGCTCGCGTAAGAAGAATACGTCACGGTCGAAAGTCTTTGACGTCAATTAATGCATCATGACGTCATGTCTCCCTGTTGTCTTTCTCTCTCGCGCAGTGTGTGTGTTTGTGTTCATTTTGTGCACATGTGTTAGTGTTACTGTTTGTGTGTGTGTGTGTGTGCACGCGTGCATTAGTCTGTACTCGTGTGTGTGTAAGTGTGTGTGTGGGCATAAGTGTATGTGTGTGCGTGTATGTGTGTTTGTTTGTAAAGGTGGGTATGTCCGTCTGTCCATATGTGCGTATGGGTGTGTGTTTTGTGTGTATGAAGTTTTTTGTGAGAGAGTGAGTGAGTGAGTGTGTGTATGTGTGTGTGTGTGACTTGGGGTGTGTGTGTGTGTGTGTGTGTGTGTTTGAGAGAGAGAGAGATCGAGAGAGAGAGTGTGTGTGAATGTGTGTGTGCATGAGTTTGTGTGTGTATGAGTGTGTATATGTGTTTGTTTGTAAAGGTGTGTGTGTCCGACTGTCTATGTGCGTATTTGTTTGTTTGTTTGCTTAACGCCCAGCCGACCACGAAGGGCCATATCAGGGCGGTGCTGCTTTGACATATAACGTGCGCCACACACAAGACAGAAGTCGCAGCACAGGCTTCATGTCTCACCCAGTCACATTATTCTGACACCGGACCAACTAGTCCTAGAACTAACCCCATAATGCCAGACGCCAGGCGGAGCAGCCACTAGATTGCCAATTTTAAAGTCTTAGGTATGACCCGGCCGGGGTTCGAACCCACGACCTCCCGATCACGGGGCGGACGCCTTACCACTAGGCCAACCGTGCCGGTCTATGTGCGAATAAGTGTGTGTTTTGTGTGTATGAGATTTGTGTGAGTCAATGTGTGTGTGTGTGTGTGTGTCTGTGGGTGTGTGCGTGCGTACATGCGTGCGTATGTACATGTGTGTGTGTGGGTGTGGGTGTGTGTCTGTTTGTATAAGAGAGAAAGAGAGAAACTTAAAGAGAGAGAGAGAGTGGGTGGATGGGTGTGTGTTTGCGCATGTGTGTGTGTATGTGTGTTTGTTAGTAAAGGTGTGTTAATACGTCTGTCTATATGTGCGTATGGGGGTGTGTTTTGTGTGTGAGAGAGTGAGTGAGTGCGTGTGTAGGCCTATGTGTGTACGTGTGTAACTTGGGGTATGTGTGTGTGTGTGTGTTCGTGTGTGTGTGTTTGAGAGAGAGAGAGAGAGAGAGAGAGAGAGAGAGAGAGAGAGAGAGAGAGAGAGAGAGAGAGAGAGAGAGAAAGAGAAAGAGAGAGAGAGGTTTGTCTTTCGCTGGGGTATGCAGTGCCTTGGCGTTGCACATCTACTTAATTAATAATATTGTTTTGGAAAACGTGAACCAACATAAACACCTTGGCGTAATCTTGCAGAATGATTGTAAGTGGGACTTCCAAGTGAGAAGCATCATAAAAAAGGTCACCTTATTAATTAATCCCAGCGAAGCTGGAGGTATCCCGTAATCGATTTGAGAAATGTGCATACCGAATAATACATGATAAAGAAGTTGGAGATGGAAGTTCACCAAAAATTGGGACCATACTAACAAACATACGGTGGGTGCAATAGTCGCCCCCATTTTTTCAGCAAACGCCACCCAAGGCCGCTTTGGACGGGTAGATATTCCGTAGTTTCCAAGTCTATGGATAAAGCTCGCGTAAGAAGAATACGTCACGGTCGAAAGTCTTTGACGTCAATTAATGCATCATGACGTCATGCCTCCCTGTAGTCTTTCTCTCTCGCGCAGTGTGTGTGTTTGTGTTCATTTTGTGCACATGTGTTACGTTAGTGTTACTGTTTGTGTGTGTGTGTGTGTGTGTGTGTGTGTGTGTGTGTGTGTGTGTGTGTGTGTGTGTGTGTGTGTGTGAGTGTGTGTGTGTTTGAGAGAGAGAGAGAGAGAGAGATAGAGAGAGAGAGAGTGTGTGTGTGTGTGAATGTGTGTGTGCATGAGTTTGTGTGTGTATGAGTGTGTATATGTGTTTGTGTGTAAAGGTGTGTGTGTCCGACTGTCTATGTGCGTATTTCTTTGATTGTTTGCTTAACGCCCAGCCGACCACGAAGGGCCATATCAGGGCGGTGCTGCTTTGACATATAACGTGCGCCACACACAAGACAGAAGTCGCAGCACAGGCTTCATGTCTCACCCAGTCACATTATTCTGACACCGGACCAACCAGTCCTAGCACTAACCCCACAATGCCAGACGCCAGGCGGAGCAGCCACAAGATTGCCAATTTTAAAGTCTTAGGTATGACCCGGTCGGGGTTCGAACCCACGACCTCCCGATCACGGGGCGGACGCCTTACCACTAGGCCAACCGTGCCGGACTATGTGAGTATAAGTGTGTGTTTTGTGTGTATGAGATTTGTGTGAGTCAATGTGTGGGTGTGTGTGTGTGTGTGCGTGCGTATGTACAGTGTGTGTGTGTGTTTGTGTGGGTGTGTGTCTGTTTGTATAAGAGAGAAAGAGAGAGAGAAAGAGGGTGGGTGGGTGTGTGTTTGTGCGTAAGTGTGTGTGTATGTGTGTTTGTAAAGGTGTTTATGTCCGTCTGTCTATATGTGCGTATGGGGGAGTGTTTTGTGTGTATGAAGTGCGTGTGAGTGAGTGTGTATGTGTGTACGTGTGTAACTTGGGGTGTGTGTGTGTGTTCGTGTGTGTGTGTGTGTGTGTGTGTGTGTGTGTGTGTGTGTGTGTGTGTGTGTGTAAGAAAGACTGAGAGAGAGGGAGAAAGAGTGTGTGTGTGTGTGTTTGTTTGTAAAGGTGTATGTCCGTCTGTCTATATGTGCGTATGGGGGTGTGTTTTGTGTGTATGAAGTGTGTGTGATAGAGTGAGTGAGTGCGTGTGAGTGAGTGTGTATGTGTGTACGTGTGTAACTTGGGGTGTGTGTGTGCGTGTGTGTGTGTTTGTGTGTGTGTGCGTGTGTGTGCGTGTGTGTTTGAGAGAGAGAGAGACAGAGAGAGGTTTGTCTTTCGCTGGGGTATGCAGTGCCTTGGCGTTGCACATCTACTTAATTGTTTAAGATATTATAAATATAGATTAAATCGTAAAAGTCTGGAAACTATGTATAAATCTTTTGTTCTTCCACATTTTGACTACGCAGACATCATATGGGACAACTGCACAGAGTACTGGTCAACTGCACTCGAAAAACTACATTTGGAAGCCATTCGGACTATAATCGGTGGTGTGCGCGGCACCAGCCACGAAAAACTGTATAAAGAAAGCGGATTTTGTAACCTAAAAGAAAGACGGAGCAGACACAAACTGATTTTATATTACAAGATGGATGGCAAATGCCCTCATACCTTATCAGATCTCTTGCCACCTTTAACTTCTGATGTTAACCCCTACCATCATAGAAGACCATTAGAAAGAAGAGTCCCCATGTGCAAAACTGAATTATACCGTCGATCTTTTATACCATCTACTACTGTCCTGTGGAACACCTTGCCAGACAACATCAAAACAACTAACTCAATCAGCGATTTCAAACGCTATTTATCTACTCCTGATTATATCGTACCTGCCTATTATTACTGTGGTAAAAGACTGGAAGAGATTCACCACTGCAGAATGCGCCTAAACATGAGTAATTTGAATTCTGACCTGTGTAAACGCCACCTACAGGGAAACCCACAGTGCGCTTGCGGCTACCCGAACGAAACAGCTGACCATTATTTGACACATTGTCCTTTGTACGTAGATGCTCGCCTGTCTACAATAAACGCACTTCCTGTTAATTACAGACATGTTGAAATATTGTTAAATGGTAGCGAAAACCTTTCTCTTTGCACCAACAAGCTTGTTTTTGAAAGTGTCCAATCGTTTATCCATGAATCTGGTCGTTTCTGTTGATTTGACTCAGTACCCATATTCATGCCAACAAATCTTATTTTATATGCATTTTTCAAATGTATATTTAGCGAGCTACTGCTTACTTGCCACAGGACTATGGTTTGTAATGTACTATGTATATTCTAATCTTATTTGTATGCGCTGCCAACTTCATCTTTTATATGTACCTACCGTTTTCTCCTCCCTCCTCCACCCTCCCCCCTCTTCCTCCTGCTAGCTTTTTCTTATTCTTTCTGATTTACATTAACTATGCTCTTCTTGTAGATAGTTCAACAATTGATAAGTAATGCTTGTCCGACATCATATTTGCGTTATTTTCCGACTACGTAGGGCGCGTAATATAAGCGTTTGCTTGAGTTCGTGTCCCTATTGTTTATCGTTGTATTTTTGTATCATGTTTGATTTAACAAGAAGAGCAAACGCTCGATCGAGTCACTTTCGCAGTTCTGAATATTGTATGAGGCATCAGATGGACAGGAAGAAATTGCTATTCACAACACAATGAGTCACGTTCACATAAAATTTGAGCCCGGTCACTTTTATAGTTTCCGAGAAAAGCCCAACGTTAAGTTGTGTGTTGCCGAACAGAAAAGGCTAGTTATCTCCCTTGTTTTTCTGATAACGTTCGTAAAAGGCTACAGATGTAAATACTTTGATGTAAAGAATAATCCTACAAAGTTTCAATCACATCCGATGAACTTTGTCAAAGATATAAAATGTCTAATTTTTCCTTTGACGCTGACCTGTGACCTTGAAAAAGGTCAAAGGTCAACGAAACCATCGTTAAAGTGTAGAGGTCATTGGAGGTCACGACTAAACAAAATATGAGCCCGATCGCTTTGATAGTTTCCGAGAAAAGTCCAACGTTAAGGTGGTGTCTACGGACGGCCGGCCGGCCGGACGGCCGGCCGGACAGACTAACACTGACCGATTACATAGAGTCACTTTTTCTCAAGTGACTCAATAAAACATTGTTTAAACCAATGGTCTTCCCGCAGATTACCCCACTTTGGCCTTCAAATTTGACGAAGGCAAACAAGGTGGAAGTCATGTCTGAAGAACATCAGAAACACCCGCCGGGCGAAGTGTCACAATAACAGCTTTAGGGCGAATGCAGAAACTTAAACATCAATGGTTCTGAATGGACAAATTAGTCATTAAATAAACTCTCCTCGTTATTCAAATAATACAAATCAGGGACACGTCTTGCAAGTCCCACAACATTCTTCGCTGCACGTACCTCGGATTCACCGGCACTGCTATTGTAAATGAATTTTACAATATTTCCGTTCCGTTCCTTTTCCTTTGGACATTCAAACGTCAGCACAAGTTTGCTGGCATCGTTTTCGTCAGGCGTCAGCTGCAGTCTCTGTACTTGTCCAGGTTCTGGAGAAGAAGGAAACAAACCGTGAGGGATAATATAACCATGTTGGCTTCAGACACCACTGCTCTGTCAAACACATGATCTTTAAAATCACAAAGGTTAGTTAATACATATAATTCTTAGCGTATCATCAACTCCTGTTTCCCTGGAAAAGTAAGGGCGACCACCCCTAACCAGGCGCGTCCACAGGTGGCGGATAGTGGGGTGGCCTTCAGATATATGGAGGTTAGCTGCGAAATAAGCCAGGCTTGCTAGGAAGAATAAGCAGTCGCGGACCAAATGGCGGTGCTTCCAGCAGGATGGGGCGGGGTAACAGGTGGCACTGTTACACTCAAGAAATACCCCAGGTGTCCAATGACGGGAGCACCATGCGATCAAGAGCCGCATTATAAGCTCTAGCCCTGGGGAAGGTCACCACAGATAAACAAACCAGCCAGCTATGGCCAAATAGCCGGGTAGACTGGACTCGACAGCCCTGTAAAGCCACCAGTCTAGGAGAAATACCACTCAGATATAAAAACACGCTGAAGTCGGATGAGCTGGGCCATGTATGGCGCATAACGGCAGCTTAACGCATCATCGCTCAAATGAATCATGTTCCTAAAAACAAAATGTCCTGCGAGGACCGTTAAGGACCCCTAGTTCATATATATTATGGTTATGTACGGATACAGATTTGGAGCGCTCAGAAATGCACAAAATGTACAGGAAAAATCTTCTCATCAATAACATTATTTAGAAAAAGGTAAGTGAACGGTACGATCAATGGAGAATGTATTACGCAATCATAATGTCATTACCCCAAACGAATTTGCTCTGTTTTCAGGTCATTTTAATTAAGCAATTTTCGACAGGAATGGGTAATAATAATAAGAAGACAAAACACCCGCTTCAATAATTAATGCATCTAAAAGTAAACGACAAAAAAACACAGTCATATGGGAGGTCATAAATAGGCTTTGCAATTGCAGTATAAGCCTGCAGAGATACTAGGGAGATTTAATAAACGAAACGTCGGGACGTTTCGTTTTGAAGTTGTGGTAAACGTCATCATTTCGGGAGTCTCTCGCTGGAAAGGTGAAGGTCAACTGAAACGGAACGTGGAACGTCAAAACGCAGTCACGTTTTCCACCCCCAAAAAACGAACAATATTTCGTCAACTTTTGTGAGTATTTTTGCACACTAACAGTTTTATTTGTTGGCCATTTTATGCATTGCTAGATTCATCAACCCTTTCACAGTCTTTCAGCGCTGAGAATGTGTTCATTGGAGGTAGACAACTGTTGTGAACTGAAATATTTTGAAGGGTGCTGATCCTGGTACATTTATCCAACTTCATGGTGAAGAAAGCAAATGGCGAAGCAGAAGTAGGTCATCGCATTCGAATTTTTATTCTGGCTTCGTATGTGATTTTGTATAAACAAAGTCTGTGATTTATTTGGACTGAAAATAATCAAAGTATGCCCGATTCTGGACCACCTCCTAGGGTTTTTTTTTCCATTCTGATCGAGGACAGACGTGATAATTTCACTTGAAGATTTATCGCCCTTCCTTCATTCCGAAACGAAACGTGAATACATCTAAATCTTGTCTGGGGCCTATGCCGTCTCGTTTCACGTTCCGTTTCGCGGGGTGACTCATTCACCAAACGAAACGAGCTGCAAAACGAAACGTGATGTCCTTGAATCTCCCTACTGTCGACCGGTCGCCGTATGCGTTTCAGAATGCTGACGAGGAAAGGCTGATTGAATTCTGCAAGCCGCTCTGCAGATAATGAGATTCTAGACTTCTACTGCGACTCTTACCCAAGCCTTTTATCTTGTAGCGCATTAACTTGTATTCTCCAGATTTGTGCAACAGCAAAGCTTACAACTTTACAAAAGAGCATTACCGCTAGTCTTTTTAAAGATCACGTAGTTGTCATTTTAATTTCCTGCAGCAGGATCTTGGAGTGTTTCTCTTCGTTACTTTATATGAAAACGACCGTCACAAAAACGGTAGACGAGAAGACCAGAGAGTCTTGACAGAAGTTCATTGCTGTTTAACTCTAAAAATCTGTTGTTGACAAAGATGATCTTGCAGACAGCATGTTCCAAATTGCCTGAAACTGCATTTCTAACATGATATGAAACAGGAGAGAAAAATAGAAAAGTTACTACCTGAAGATCTGGTCGTCGCAGTAGTTGTTTTATTGTCACTGGCACCAAGGGGTGCTGAAGCCTGCACGCTGACTCGATAATCCCAGTAGCTCAGCAGACCGTTGATTTGATGCATTTGGTTATCGTAACCTATATTGGACAAATGAGAAAAAAATCGTGGCATATAAAAACTTACGTGACGGTTTCAGTGCGACCCGCTAAATCAAGCCCCTTGAGAATCTTAACCTGAGCTGACTAATATAGACATTCAGGTTGGTTGGTTGTTTATGTTTCTTGTCTCAAGAGGGTGTCACATTATACGAGACTGATTCAGCATACATCTTATTCTGTTTCTTGTCTCAAGAGGGTGTCACATTACACGAGACTGATTCAGCATACATCTTATTGTGTTTTGTTCTCAACCAGCTCTTCACAAACTGTTAACATTCAGGACATTCACAGTCAGGCACATAGAACATATCTCACCGTACACGTAATACCATAACTTAAGACATAAGTATTTATTATTTACTGCCTACATAACAGCATGTATGCAATGGGATTGGCTTTTAGTCACTATTCTAGCTTCTGGTCAATGTACACATTCCTGAAAGTGTAATGACATGCAATGTGATTACCTGTAATCGTGGTGCTGTTGACAAGGGTGAATTGATCAGAAGTAAGGCTGTATTTCTCTTCCCAAGTAACAGTGTAGTTAGTCTTTCCAGTCCTCACCCCGGGTATCCAGGTCACATTCAGCTGACCCACACCACCAGGCACTGCCATCACGTCATGCAGCGGTTCGGCAGCTGGTGACAGACACAACGCGTACATGTGATGGGGGAAAATATGCGGGTGTGTGTGTGTGTGTGTGTGTGTGTGTGTGTGTGTGTGTGTGTGTGTGTGTGTGTGTGTGTGTGTGTGTGTGTGTGTGTGTACGTACGTGTGTGTGTGTGTTCGTGTGTGTTTGTGTGAGCGTGTGTGTGTGTGCCTGTCATCTTTTAAATATCAAAGCTAAGTTTTCACTTCCTTATCATTAATAGTCTGCCGTGTGCTTCGTTCGTTCCCCGTTTAAACACCAACAGGTGGAGGTGCGCTTGCGATTCCGTTTGTGTTGCATTTTACAAAACGTTTCACAAATAAAACCTTATTGTTTTCTATTCTTCATGTTTGAACGTTATAGTGTGTCTAGGTTTCGGATTTTAATATATATATCAAGTGTTTTCTTTCTGTGCTGCGGACTTCCTGCATTGCTCACTGAACGGGAAACAGCGATTACAAATAATGTCAAGCCAAGCTTTAATCATCCACTTTTCGGCCTAAAAATCAAATTGGTATTTTTAGTCATCTATATATATATACGACTTGTGTCTGTCTGTGTGTCTGTGTGTCTGTGTGTGAGTTCGCGATGCACGGCCAAAGTTCTCGATGGATCTGCTTCAAATTTGGTGGGCATATTCAGGTAGACCCGGGACAGGACACAACCTGGTCGATATTTCAACACGTGCTCTCAGCGCGCAGCGCTGAACCGATTTTGGTTTCACCTCAGCTACCCGGGCCCCCATACCGACACACCAAAGCCGCTACACCACATCACAACGCCAAAGTTCTCGGTGGATCTTTTTCAAATTTGGACACCGTATTCAGCTACACCCCGGACACAATATCATCGATGAGATATTTCAACACGTGCTCTCAGCGCGCAGCGCTGAACCGATTTTGGTTTTTGTGTTCATTTCACCATTATAAGTAACTCTTCCTTATCTTCTCCAGGTTTTCAGCGTTTACCTCCCTTCCTTCGTATGGTGCACTATAGTATGAGTGGGGCATCTTCGGATATTCCCGGCGTTCTGTTACTATTTTTAGAAGGTCACCGCAGTGTCCAGAACGTAAATTGGACCCGTAAATTATCCTCACTGTAAAAGTGCAAAGGTCGAATCAATTTATAGCCACGCGAAAAATACACTGTCATCTATCTCTCTATATATACGGCTTCTCTGTGTTTGTGTGTGTGTGTGTGTGTGTGTGTGTGTGTCTCTCTCTATGTGGGCAACACCTGGGGATTGTTCAGTTCTGTTTGTGATGTGGTCTGGCGGCTTTTGTGTATTTGTATGTACTGGCCTTCCTTTGAGAAGCCATAACAGTTCAAAAGGGCTTAGAGATAAGCTCTAAATTGCTCAATCCTGTTTGAGTGGAGTTCGCCTCCAAAGGTGATTAACACGGTTACATTCGTCGACAAGGATGGGACTCGATATGGTCAGGAATGGCATTATGGCCACTGAATCATTTTCGTGCTGTTCCCATTCCACGAATCTGGGAGGGACCTAAGCTTGGCGGGTCCATTGTTCGGACCCGGCGAAGCCGGCGTACGGCTCTAAGGCCTACAAAAAAAAATAGGTGTGGTTACGGTAACCCGACCTACCCTATTTTTAGGGGCCGATCCTATAACTTTTTATTACATTTGTCAAAACAAAAACAAACAAAAACGAGTGCAAAAAACGCAATGATTGAATGAAAGCGAAAGAGCCCGTGTCGCACACTTATTTCCCCGTCAAGTACCGTACTTTCCGGGTCATAAGGCGCGACTTTTTTCCTCGAGTTCACCCCTGCTTCTTGTATAAAGAAGCGCCTAATCCCCTAATCCGTGTATGAAATACGAAAAAAATCAAAGAGACCGCTTGAGTACCAGTCAAACAACTTGTGATAATGCCTGTTTCAGCTACCAGGTACTGCCCTGCCTTTGATCTGGCCGCACACACAGATTTCCACTCTGTTAAACTCGGTCACTGACCCCGATGCAGGAAGTGTTTCCTCTCTCAGATATGACAGGGGAACCACCTCTCATGGCAAAAACTGGGTCATTGACCCCTGGGAAGAAGGTCGTGTCTTTTAACAAGGCCACCCAGCTATCACAATGCCTTTGGTCACTGACCGGTCACTGACCCCGATGCAGGAAGTGTTTCCTCTCTCAGATATGACAGGGGAACCACCTCTCATGGCAAAAACTGGGTCATTGACCCCTGGGAAGAAGGTCGTGTCTTTTAACAAGGCCACCCAGCTATCACAATGCCTTTGGTCACTGACTGGTCACTGACCCCGATGCAGGAAGTGTTTCCTCTCTCAGATATGACAGGGGAACCACCTCTCATGGCAAAAACTGGGTCATTTTGGTGCGCCCTATTGGCCCCCTGCGTCCAATGGGTGACTGGATTACAATTTTTTTTTTTAAACAAATTTTTTTTTCTTAGATAACAAAGCGCCTTGTCACCCGGAAAGTACGGTAGGTTTAATTTGTACACATTAGAAAAAAGTTTTAAAAAAAAAGTGATTGCCTACCTACCTACCCTATTTTTTTGGGCTATGTTACCGTAACCACACCTATTTTTTTTTTTGGCCTAAGTACTTCTTCCCGGCGAAGCCGGCTACCCGGCGAAGCGGGTATTCATTCTAGTACCAGATATGCCGGCTATTTCGCTTTCTCTGTGTGCTTGAACAAGAGACTACTAACCAAATTATGTCTGTGGTGAGCAGTTCTCACATTACCTGATATTCCGACTTGGTCGTGTGACAGACGTTTTCTTCCACACGAGATTACGTTGATTGTCTAACGAAGCCGTCAGGCTGAGTTAGACATCAGCTAATCGAGTGTGGAAGAAAACTCTGTCACACGACCAAGTCGGAATAGCATTTATGTCTCACAGCTTCAACAGAGGAGAGAACAAACTTGTTTTGTGTACTCAAGCTTGAAAAACCTAAACACGGGAGCAGCCATTGTAGAGAGATCTACTTTTTGACGGAAGTGTCCGAACAACTGTGAATGACGTCTCGGTGTATGTGAATGACGTCACAGTCATCGTCACAGTCTGTATCTTTTGAAGCATCGCATTCTTCATGACGTCTTTCTGTGTCTGCATTCGCGAAATGTTTGTTCTTTCCGGGATCTTTGTGATCTATGTTCAGAACTCTGTCCTTATAGTGTCAGACTAACAGGCCTCCTGAGCGAGCCACTTTCCAAGTGCAGCTAAATTCGCGTATGGAAACAGTACTGTCGTCTGGGATGCCGTTTTCAGTATTCTGAGCGTTGAAGAATGTGTAAAGAGAAGAAACGATAACAGCAGGAGAAATAAAAGTCGTGTGTAAATTTTTTGGCTTTTGGAGGGACGATTTTGAGTTTGAATCCGTTCTTGCCATGCTCCTAAAGCGTGTAACATACATTATTCCCCCCTCTGCTTCTTTACCTCTGTAAACTTGTAGAGCTAGTTATTTTTCGATAATGACCCAGCAACCAAACAAATAACGAGCCAGCAACAGCCTGAATCCTCGATAGTGCAATGGGTTGAGAAGCTGTTCTGTTTTGGTACTACTTTTGCGACTGAAAAGTTCCGAACGCTCTATACGTACGAAGTATACATCTCTGGAGCAAACAATACAAACATACCGCATTTAAATTAACAACTACAAGCCTGAACACATGAATCTCCATATAAAATCCATGAGTGTTGTTGTTTTCTGAATCTAGATCTGCCGTGCACAAACCGTTCATCACAAGCAAATTCCCAAGGCAAGTAACTCATACTCTAGCCGACAAGAGTAGTTCCCCTTCTTTTAACGCAGTTTCTTCGACAACACTGACTGCAATCCGACGGTCAGTTTTCAACAATATTACATTTTATAAACAGATTACACGCAACCAAATGCACACATCTAATCAATTTAAACAACATAAAGCGGTTTCATACACTATTTTCCCCAGAAAACTTTAACTTCATACAGTAATTAACGTTGGAACACGGGTGCAAAAGTTCGTCTGCTAGTCTCATTTGACGAAAGAACATTATCCAAAGCGATACTAAAACATAAACAGAACACACAATATCTGCCTTTACCGCCACAGCAGAATAACAGCTTATCTGTGTACTTGATTTTAGTCTAAAACAGGGAAACTGACAAGAAGTGTTAACAGAATGGAATGATTTGCACGGAACTATACAGCCGCGCATTAATCGATCGCCTGCGCAGGTTGACTGGTTGAGTGATTCGGATTCGATCAAACTTTCGCACAAAAACTCCTGTTTTCTTTGAATAACTGAAGAAAGGGGGAATAAAGAGGTTACACACCTCGTCTCAGTGATTATTAAAAATAATGGTCTCAGTTCGCGGTCATGAAAAAGCTCGCTGAAGCTCGCATTTTTCATGATCCGCTAACTTCGACCATTATTTTTAATAATCACTGAGACTCGGCATGTAACCTCTACATCTTGCATACGTTTGCTTTAGTAGTGGCAAAGAAGGAAAGCGTGTGACATAGCTGATTATTCCGCTGCAAGTTCCCACATGCACATGACCCCAGTAACTCTCAATGGCTGCAGTATAAAAGAGAAAAGGTCAAATGTTCAAGCTGAATACCTTCCTTGGTATGGGAGAATCACTGGAAACAACTCTACCCATATAGAGCCACTTTCTTGGCGTGGATAACAGTTGAAGGAGATATAGTGGCCTGTGAAAATGCTTGACATAAAGACTGGCAGGCAATGCAAGGCTGCTTCAACAATCAAGCAAAGTAACACATCTTGCCGTTGTTTTTTTTTTCTCTCTCAAATCGACACACTGTTCGATCAAGATCCTCCCTCCTGTACTGAAAGTTATAACAGATCTACAAACTCTTTTATGAAGCAGCACTCACCTTCTTCTTTTGTTGTGATCATTATGTGATTGACAGTACCCTCCCCCTCCTCGTTGTAGGGATAGACTTGCACTGTGTATAACAGGTAAGGCAGCAGACCCGTCAGGTTCCCTGTAAACTTTGTGTTAGAATTCAGATGTGTGCTGGATGTTGTCTGATTACTGGATGTGGTACAAACGAGTTTCTTCAACTTCTGAGTCTGAAACAAAGCACACATAATACTTTTTATGTTCAACCTGACGAGGACGCAAAATGTCAGCGTTGGACAATCTCTACAGGTTACAACTTTAGTTGGCTGTGCTGTATCAAATTCAGACAATGCTATTTCCACAGCGAGGCTGATGACACAGTGAATGCGGCGTCCTCAAGCTCAGAAAGGGCATACAAGGGAATTGAGTTTGAACGAATCCATTCACTTGCATTTCCATGCACCCGGACAAAAAAAGCCTGAAATCCTTTACACGCCAATCCTACTGCGACTTTGGGTTTGCCTATGGCCGGACGAGCAGATTCAGAGATTGAGAAGATGGTTTCAGTTCCAAGTAATTGGGATTTTGGCTTCATTTGTGAGGTATGCGAATACTTGTACTTTCCCAAAAAATGCTTGACCCAAACGTGTGCATCTAAGTTAACAACAGAAGACATGATTACCGAAAGGAAGGATATCCTTACTTGAATGTCCCCCATGCCCTCTGGGCAGTCAGTACACTGAACACTGATCGCTGATGCACATGGACCTGTTGGTGAGATTTGCGCTACCAAGAGATATCCAGTCATTTTGCCATTTGGGTTGGTCGGTTTCTGCCAAGACACGTCAAGCCAGCGACTCCCCTTTGCGTCTTCCACTTTGAGATTGTCTACCTTCCCGGAGCCTGCAAATTAAAAACAAGTCGCGTAAAGCAAAACCAATACATTTTGTCAATCAGTTGGCCTTACACAATGGAACTGAACACTCACTAGAAGGGGGTGAGTGACGCACTAACCTTAAAAACAGCAGGTCCCGGGAGCACTAAGTGTTCCATATCACGGGTACAGTAGATACTCATGTAAGGCCAAAAAGAAAATAGGTGTGGTTACGGTAACAGAGCCAAAAAAAAATAGGGTAGGAAGGTAGGCAATCACTTTTTTTTTAAACTTTGTTTTCTAATGTGTACAAATTAAACCTACTTGACAAGGAAATAAGTGTGCGACTCGGGCGCTTTTCCCTTTCATTGCGTTTTCTGCACTCGTTTTCTTGTGTGTTTTTGTTTTGTTGAACAAATGTAATAAAAAGTTATAGAGTCGGCCCCTAAAAATAGGGTAGGTCGGGTTACCGTAACCACACCTATTTTTTTTAGGCCTAATCATCAGCTAGTATCCTTGGCGAACGATGTCAGTAATCCCACATTATTTGGGGCACATTGTTTGTGCTCCATCAATTGCAAAGGTGCCCCACAAAAAGTGCTCTAAAATCGTGGTGCACATTTAAAGTTTAAGGCCAACAAAACGAACACCAAATACAAAATGTGTCCCATAGTAAAATGACCAGCCGGAATACCAACACAGTCAACACACAGTTGATTTTCCGATCAAGCGTGCAGTCTCTATGTGAAAATATGTGTGGACTCGTTAAATCTCTTATGACATACTTACTGTTGGCTTTGACTCTGAACTCTTCCTGGTATGGGTCACTCAAGACGTTTGGATTGGGTCCGGTGATGACGGCCACGATGGTGACCTTGTAGAACGCACCCGGCGTCAGGTTGGAAAACATCACTGACTGAACACCACCATCCTTTTCACTAATAACTCGTTTACTTTCACCAGTCTGAAGACTGACGTCATATTCGTCCACGTGACCGTTAGATCTGTTAAACTTGATTGTGACTTCAGGGCCAGGATAGGGCGACTCCATCAGTGGTCCTGGAACTGCCGGCTCTGAAATTGTTCAAATGCAAGTTTGCTCTGAAAGAGTAACATTCTACTTTCATTCTACTTTCAAAGGTAATCTTCATATAAACAAGTCGCGTGAAGCGATATAAAAACATTTAGTCACTCTGTCGGCATGAAACTAAAAGATCAACATTATAAACCAGTCTTCGCCGAGACTACATTTTGATAGTCTCGACTGGACAGAAACGGGTCACGCTCGTCTCCGCGAAGCATGCGAACAGTAGTACTAACTTGACCGATTTTCTTCAATTCTGAGCACATTTTTAGAGCAAACATGGAATATCTAAATCTTTTTGAATTTAGAAGAAAGAATACAATGCCATCATTTTTAAGTCTGTTAGTGAAAACTTGGTTTTCATGACAACTTTAATGAGCAAACTAATGAACTAATTTTTACGCTGCCGAGCTAAAATGCAATCCCATAGCCCGGACGTCTTCAAAGATTGCCTGACCAAAATTTCAATCAAATTGCTTAAAAAATGAAGGCGTGACAGTGTCGCTTCAACTTACACAAAAAGGCGGATATGACATCGTCAAAGACATTTATCGAAAAAATGAAGAAAACATCCAGGGATATCATACCGAGGAACATTCATGTGAAGTTTCATGAAGATCGGTGCAATACCTTTTGCTCTGAATCGCTCTACACACACACACACTATCACACATACACACACACACAACAATAGTCTTTGAATGTCCTTTGGATTAGTCCAAGATGGTCGTAGCAACACAAATGCTACAACCATCTTGGAAACATCCTCATTCTCAGTCCATCAGTAGGCTACATGTAGTGTATTTGTTGTTTTAGTGATAATGTATATAAACATCTAGGACTGTTTTCAGCATTGTTGATAACATGTTCTGTTTGATTAAGGGTATTCAGCTGGTATTTACTACCTATTTTATTCATGTTTTTATTACTTAGTTAGTGGAAGAATCTTTTGTAATGTATGTTTGATGGTGTATGCTTATTTAAGCGTTGTTGACTATGAATGTAGATGTAAATGCTTGTATAACTGTGTTTTAATTTTAAATGTGTCAAGCGCAAAGAGCATAATTGTAAAGTTATGATGTTGCGCTATATAAATGCTCATTTATTATTATCATTATTATTATTATTATTGTATGCCAGATCATTGGCATACCATCATTATGTTTGTTTGTTGTGTCTCTTGTTTGTTCCCTTTAAATGCCGACAGGTGGAAGTTCTTGTGATTGTTTGGTTCTGTCAGAAATAAAATCCAATAACTACCTTACTGCCCGTTATGCCGGTTGGCAAGTAGGGCACCACCAACAAATCCAATAACGTTTCTTGTTTGTTTTTAAGCCGCCTTTATGTAATAAAGCGGCTTTTAGATTTTATTATATGCAGTCTTATATCGCGCGCGTATCTCCAGACTCGGACTCAAGGGGCAGGGATCTATTTATGCCGTGTGAGATGGAATGTTGTACACAATACATCACGCATTCACATCGACCAGCTTCTTCTTCTTCTTCTTCTTCTTGGCGTTCGCAGAGGTTACACAATCAGTCCAGCACTGGTGATAAATGTTGTCGTTTTCTCCAACTCCTGTCGACTGCCGTATAGTTTGGTCTGCAAGGGAGTTGGTGACGGCCACACTTCTTTTCGTTCCTCATCTAGTAAGGGACATCGCTGTAAGATGTGTTCCGCTGTTTGGTCCTCTTGACCGCAGGCACAGGTTGGTGATGGCGCCAGCTTGAACTTTCGGTTCATGTGAGCATTGAGCCTGTTGTGGCCAGTACGCAGCCTGATGAGGTTGACTTGCTGCTCCCTGGACATTGTGTGGTAGTCATCTCTGTTTGTCCTTGGCCTCATCAATGCCTTGATGATTGTCTTCTGCTCACTAAAGCTGACACTGTTTTCAGGTTGGTCTTCCACGGCTCCTTCTTTTGCCAGCTCATCTGCCCTTTCATTTCCTGGTATCCCACAGTGTGCTGGTATCCACTGGAGGACAACCCTTCTGGTTTGTCTGACCATCTGTAATGCTTTGGCCAGCTGTGGGAGTTTGTCGTTCTCTAGGGCCTGAAGGACTGAAAGGGCGTCCGAGAGGAAGACAACTTGGTAGCAAGGGTCTGCGGAGTCCTGAACGAAGGAGGCGGCCTGCATGAGAGCTTCTGCTTCTGCTTTATAGTTTGTACATCGACCAGCAGATCGCAGCCATTTCGGCGCATATCCTACTTTTCACGGCCTATTATTCCAAGTCACACGGGTATTTTGGTGGACATTTTTTTTTTTTTTTTTTTTTATCTATGCCCATACAATTTTGCCAGGAAAGACCCTTTTGTCAATCGTGGGATCTTTAACGTGCACACCCCAATGTAGTGTACACGAAGGGACCTCGGTTTTTCGTCTCATCCGAAAGACTAGCACTTGAACCCACCACCTAGGTTAGGAAAGGGGGAAGAAAATTGCTAACGCCCTGACCCAGGGTCGAACTCGCAACCTCTCGCTTCCGAGCGCAAGTGCGTTACCACTCGGCCACTCTGTTTGTGTGGTTGTTTGGTTGTTTGTCTACAGATAAGACTTGTATCTCTGGTTGAGCTCAAATTTGGTGAGTAGCTTGGCATTCAGCGGCATAGGGTGTTTGCAAACAATTAGGTTCCTAACGTCAGTCAAACTTGAGATATGAGCTTTACACGCCTTTACGCGCCCAGCCAGGGAGAAACAAAATTAAAGGGTTTAAAATGAGGATGCGCGTCTCAACGTAACACTTGACGTCGAAGAAATGTGCTAGCGAGACCTAGGATCTTTATTCACGAAGCACGGGTGCTTTTACAAAGCATGGGTGTATACACTAGTCTGATAATATATATATATTTTTTTTCGTTTCAGTTGTTTTCAAATACGCGTACCTCTGCGTTATAAATATCTTAACTAATATCCCGACACCTGCCAGGCTGACTCTAATAGAACGGGAATTTCCGAAAACTCTTTCTCTACAAATTATGTCTTGCTCGGACCAAAAACTCTAGCCTGGGCGATCAGCGAGAGCAGACGTAGGACTTAGGCTCCAGTGTTCAGTCACCCGTGAACGGGTGGGCAGCGTCCAGCTCCTGTGTGTTTTACTGCTGTGCCGTGACGATGCTGTGACTTGTTATCTGACTTCCTCATGGACCCCTGATTGTGGTGATAGTTTAGCTAGTGTCACCCATCAGTTTTAGGGCATGTGTGTGTTAGGGGGTTAGGCCACTCAGTTAGGCCAGTATGTGATAAGCGACATAATCCATGTAGATTCAATATCATTTAAATCAAGAACGTTCTTGTGCAAGGTCAGCTAAGCTAGCTAATCAAACAGGACCTTTTGAGAATAGTTGAGACTGCTTAGCGCCCGCAGAATCCTTTCTCTTGGACCTTAAGGTAATCATCGA
>NW_027126718.1:2500-22500 GCF_037325665.1 Littorina saxatilis | reverse complement strand
AAGCACAGTGGTCAAAATAAAAGCCTCTCATACAGCTTCACTGTTCTGTTGACATATTCATCAAACCCTGGCGCGATGCAAAAAGCAGATGCCGTGAGTTGAAGTATGATCAAGCTTCCACGTGGTTACTTCAGTGTGTACACCAAACATTTAACATAGACTAACGTTTATGTTATGAACGATGGTTACACACTCTCGGGATTGCATTGTTATTTCTCTTTGGATGACATGAGTAACGTTTCTCCCGTAAGTTGATGTTACTTAGATGCCAGACGCATCTCAATAGAACCAAAATGATGCTGTCTGAACCGAAGGGGCAAACTCAACGGAGAGGAAGGGGGAGGGGAGGGCTAGGGGGAATAGCGAGAAAAGAGAGGGAGAGGTGGGGAGAGAGAACCCTTCATAAAAAAACAAGAGCCTGAGAGTGAGCGAGACTATAGACAAAGAGCGCAAGAGGGAGGGGGAGGGGGAGAGGGAGAGAGAGGGAGGGAGAGAGAGAGAGAGAGAGAGAGAGAGAGAGAGAGAGAGACAAGACAAGACAAGACAAAATCTTTATTATCGAGGGTAATAGATAAGCAAGAATATTGCTTTTTTACATCCAGCCCTCGCCCTAATATAGGGTCAACAAGAACAGAAAACAATATAATCAAATAACTATCACATCAAACTTATAATACATTATATATATATATACAGATATAAATTTAAAAAAAAAATAAATAAAATAAAAATAAAAAAATTGTCATGCTGCATTTTAAGTACAATTTCCAATAATAAATATGTCAATTTTTAACATATCTTAATTTAGATCTGCATATTATTATAATTTAGTTTAACATGCACATACATTTTAAATGAATTGTTGAACCATTCAGCACATGTTTAGTTGCATTATGTGCGACATATAATTTTTTTTGAAGCTGTCTGTGTTTGTTTTATGCTTAAGAAAAATAGGAAGTGAGTTCCATAGGACCGCACCTGAATATAGAAGGCTTGATTTGAAAAGGTCAATACGTGGAGTCGGTGTGATGATTTTTAGTCTGTTATAGTTCAAAATAAAATTATCACGTAATGTCTCCGGTGCATATCCTGACATCACTTTATGCATTATAACACCTTTATTATACATTAACCTTTTTTGAAATGGTAATACTTGCAAATTTGTATAATCAGATTCTGAAGGAGTGTGATTTTTTAGCATAATAAGCTTAACTGCTCTTCTGTGAAGACTGGCTAAAGGTTTCAAAACATTAGCACTTGCACAATCCCACACAGTGGATGCATAATCAATATTTGACAAGATGTGATTGTAAAAAAAAATCTTTCGCGAGTGGAGATTCAAGAAATGTTTTATTTTTGATAACTGATATATTTTTTGGGAAGCAATCTTACAGATGTAATCAATGTGATCATGCCATGATAAATTATTATCAATCTTTACACCAAGGACTTTGTGGTGAGACACTTCTTCCAATACTTGATTTTTAATATAAAGAGGTGGAATGCTCGATAATAGATTTTGTCGTTTCTGTCTTGTGGTTATTAGCATAAATTTTGTTTTAGTATGGTTAAGAGACATATGGTTTAACTCTGACCAATTCAGGAGTGCATCAATGCTTTCTTGTAGAGTTTTTGATAAATAATTTATGGAATGGTGACTAGAATGAATAGTAGTGTCATCTGCAAACAACTCACAGTTATTATGTATGTACAGTGGTAAATCATTGACATAAATGGAGAACAATAATGGGCCTAAAACAGATCCCTGTGGGACCCCATATTTCAAAGTACTTTCATTTGAATATGATGCATTAGTAAATGTAATTTGTTTTCTATTTAAAAGAAAAGATTTAAGAATATTAATGGTGGTGCATTGCATGCCATATATTGACAATTTCCTAATGAGAAGAGAATGATCAATAACATCGAACGCCTTTGCAAAATCAACAAACAGTGCTGCAGAAAATTTGTTAGAATTTATGTTGGTTAGCCATTGATCAATTAGATTTATAAGAGCTGTATGACATGAGTGCTTTTTGCGAAAACCAGATTGTTTTGGATGGAATAAATTGTTTTTATCAAAATGTGCTAAGGCATGTTTATATATATGTTTTTCCAAGGGTTTTGAAAGTGGTGACAGGATTGAAATAGGCCTGTAATTAGAAGGATCAGAAGGATCACCTGATTTAAACAGAGGGATACCTTAGCTTGCTTAAATGCTGTCGGAAAATAAGAAGTGGTAATGCATAAGTTGTAAATGTATGAGAGAGATAAGAGAGAGAGAGAGAGAGAGCGAGAGAGCGAGCGAGAGAGAGAGCGAGCGAGCGAGGGAGAGAGAGGGAGAGAGAGAGAGAGCGAGCGAGCGAGCGAGCGAGAGAAAAGATCGAGAGAGAGAGAGAGAGAGAGATAGAGAGAGAGAGAGAGAGAGTGTGTGTGTGTGTCAAGTTCTTTGTTTGTTTGTTTATTTGTTGCTTAACGTCCAGCCGACTACGCAGAGCCAATCAGGACGAGGAAGGGGGGGATGAAGGGGGCCACTTGTCAAGCGATTCCTGTTTACAAATGCACTAACCCATTACTTGTGTCCCAGCAGGCTTTAGTAAAACTAAATTAATACCTACTGGAAGATTACCAGTTTACAGTATGTTAAAATAGGCTTAACCTATCTACTGCTGGACTTACATCAGAACACTAACAGATTAAACTATACATGAATCGCGAGACAAGCGGCAAGAGAAGAGATTTTTGGAAAAAATACAGGTGAATGAGCAAGAAGGCAGAAAAAAGAAAAGAATTCATGAAGAAAAAGAGAGCATGACAGGAAAGAGGAACCAAAAATCTACCCAACAGCAAACTAGAAAGCTCCTGCGGTTCCAAAAACAGGAGGGGCCTTTAATTTCATAACCGCAGTGCCCCACTGCGGGGGTGTCAAGTTCTCATCTAAGGATGCCTCACAACAATTCAACACTTGCCATCATTTGTGCGATCAACATGTATGATGCAAATGTGTGCACTGGTGAGTGCATTATTTATACGATCAGCAATTAAAGTTTTCCACCGTTCTGAATTTAACAAACGTGCAAAGAGCAGAAGACACTTTGCCCTAACTGTTGTGGAAAAAAACGACATGCCTTATCTTCTTCTTTGGCGTCGATTTACACCAAAATGTCTCGGAAATAAATATTTTTCACGATTGAAATCAAGCATTTAATTAGGTTTTAACAATGGTCACCAAATGTACTCACACTCAAACAGGGAAAAAAGAGTTTAACTTACTGCATATTCCAGTTCTTGCTTCACACACGGCGTTAGGTTCACAGTTGTTATCAGTGCCGCATCCCGATTCCCCGGCCAATAGTCCTTATGGTTAAAAGGTATGCACATACAGTCATGAAAATCATTGCGTAATCATTGTAATCATTCACTAAAAAAAAACAATACATACTCACTCACACACACAGACAGACAGACAGATTGTCAAAGTTTCGGGACCCGGGGGGTCGAATCAGAATCTCTGTCAGTCTTCCCGCGCAGGTGAATGATTATATTGCGCGGCTGTAGAGTTCCCACATTCTATTACCATTTCATTATTGTTTCTTTGGTTTGGAATTTAAAAAAAACCAAGTAATAATAATAATAATAAAACATTCTTTTATAGGGCTGTTCACCGCCGAATGGCAGTCTCATGGCGCTTTACATTAGACATTAAAATTAAACATTTTACATAAAAAGTTTTCTCATAAGAAATAACATACAAGCATTAAAAACAATTCATAGACAACGACCACTTATAGTTATATAAAATAATCTAGAAAAATTGTTTTTAAAAAGACGTAAGATAAGTAATAGACACATAGTTACACATAAAAAGTCTGACAATAAAACAGAACTCACATAAAAGCGTACAGATCTAAAACAGAACGAAGATGTAACATAGACTGTGGGGCAACAAATTAAACAACTAACAACTAGTCAACAAGCAAACTTATCATTCAGCACATTCACTCACAAGTCACATGCACACATTACACCACAGCTTGAATGTCCTAATTATTCTGTTCATTTTAGTAAAAGGCAGATTTGTACAGGTGAGTCTTCAGTTTAATCTTAAATGATGGTAGTGAAGAAGACTGGCGGACCGCTAGGGGAAGTGAGTTCCAGGGTGTAGGGACTTGATATCTGAATGATCTTTGTCCAGCTGATTTTAGTTTAGCTCTAGGGACTGTGATGAGCAGCTGGGATGAGGACCTCAGGGACCCAGTTAGAGAGTACTTTGTCAGTTTTGATGACAAGTAAGGAGGGGGGGTGCCATGAAAGTAGTTGAAAGCGAGAGTGCCCAGCTTGTACTGTATTCTCTGTTACGTACACAGTTACGTTGTTATTCTGCTGTAGCAGCAAATGCAGATACGTTAGCGTTTATAACCATTTCACGTTTTGGTATCAAGGGAATTGTCTTCCATCTTTTGGATCGAGTAGCAGACGTACTTGTCACTATTCTATTGGATAAAAGTGTCTCTACATGGTGCAAGACTGTGCACACAATAATGAAAAGAAATAATCAAACACTAGTCCAATGTTCGAGTGGGTGTTTAATTGGTACTGGGCAATTACACGGTAATTTACAGTAATTGCAGGTTGCCCAGATCGAAGTTCAATTCGCAATTTACAGGGCACCAGATAGAGCGCAATTTTTTTTTCCTCAAAAGGCGTACCCGGCATTTCAAGTACCAACTTGCAACAACAACAAACAAGTCGCGTAAGGCGAAAATACAATATTTAGTCAAGTAGCTGTCGAACTCACAGAATGAAACTGAACGCAATGCCATTTTTCAGCAAGACCGTATACTCGTAGCATCGTCAGTCCACCGCTCATGGCAAAGGCAGTGAAATTGACAAGAAGAGCGGGGTAGTAGTTGCGCTAAGAAGGATAGCACGCTTTTCTGTACCTCTCTTTGTTTTAACTTTCTGAGCGTGTTTTTAATCCAAACATATCATATCTATATGTTTTTGGAATCAGGAACCGACAAGGAATAAGATGAAAGTGTTTTTAAATTGATTTCGACAATTTAATTTTGATAATAATTTTTATATATTTAATTTTCAGAGCTTGTTTTTAATCCAAATATAACATATTTATATGTTTGTGGAATCAGAAAATGATGGAGAATAAGATGAACGTAAATTTGGATCGTTTTATAAATTTTTATTTTTGTTTACAATTTTCAGATTTTTAATGACCAAAGTCATCAACTAGTTTTTAAGCCACCAAGCTGAAATGCAATACCGAAGTCCGGGCTTCGTCGAAGATTACTTGACCAAAATTTCAACCAATTTGGTTGAAAAATGAGGGCGTGACAGTGCCGCCTCAACTTTCACGAAAAGCCGGATATGACGTCATCAAAGACATTTATCGAAAAAAGGAAAAAAACGTTCGGGGATATCAATCCCAGGAACTCTCATGTAAAATTTCATAAAGATCGGCCCAGTAGTTTGCTCTGAATCGCTCTACACGCACGCACGCACGCACGCACACACACACACACACACACACACACACACACGCACACACACACACACACACACACACACACACATACACCACGACCCTCGTTTCGATTCCCCCTCGATGTTAAAATATTTAGTCAAAACTTGACTAAATATAAAAACAGAAAACAAAACAAGACAAAGACGCCTCCACGACATTCTTCCCCACGAAGACATTCACTTTGCATTAAACTAAACCCCCTTTGGCCACAGAAAGTATGATGCCTTACTGCACTTAGTGCCGTCACCAGTCACTGCAAAACACTGGGATCCAGATTTACAATGGTCAGAAGGAGTGGTGCATGTCTGTCCCACCTTGATTTCTGTAAGCAAAGAGAAAAGACACACTAAGGCTTGCACTGGAACATAGATCGTAAAATACGAAGACGCTGGCGTTGTGCTGGCTACTTACTGTCATGCCCACATATAGTGGTATTAGAACAAGAGGTAAAGGTTCATTAAGAAAATAAATGCTCCTTCGAAGGGCGACTTGTCTGCGTCAATGCAATTCACACGCCCGCGTGAAAGAGAAAGAGGGGTGGGAGAAAGAGAGTGGGAGAAAGAAAGAGAGAGAGAGAGGGAGAGAGAGAGAGAGAGAGGGAGATAGAGAGAGGGAGAGAGAGAGAGAGAGAGAGAGAGAGAGAGAGCGGCCGACATTCAAACATGTGTGTGTGAGTGTGTGTGAGTGTGTGTGTGTGTCTGTGTGTGTCTGTGTGTGGTGTGTGTGTGGTGTGTGTGTGTGTGTGTGTGTGTGTGTGTGTGTGTTTGTGTGTATGTGTGTGTGTGTGTGTGTGTGTGTGTGTATATGTGTGTGTGTGTGTGTGTTTGTGTGTATGTGTGCGTGCGTGTGTGTGTGTTTGTGTGTATGTGTGTGTGCGTGTGTGGGTGTGTGTGTGCGTGTGTGTGTGTTTGTGTGCGTGTAACTCACTGCATGTGTCTTGTTCACATTCAGCCTTGGATTCACATTTGTTGTCATCTGCGCCGCACCCAGTCTGCCCCGCCGGTAATCCTGATGGCATAGTCAAAGGGGATTCACACAATCATGAAACGTATCAAATGTTAAAAGCATTCAATCTTAGGAGAATGGCAATGACAATAACAATGTTTTATTTGACGAGGGTAATACAATAAGCAGCGGTTTGCTTTTTTACATGTGGTCCTCGCCCTGAAGTCGGACAAGTCTACAATTTGTCATGGAAATACAAATGCCTTACGTCACTTAAAGCAAGCATTTAAATAGGTTTTAACAACGGTCATCAAGTGTACTCACACTCAAACAGGTACATAGAATGTTTCACTTACTGCATGTTCCTGTATTTCCTGCTTCACACACGGCGTTAGGTTCACAGTTGTTGTCATTAGTGCCGCACCCAGGTTGCCCGGCCAATAGTCCTGATGGTAAAGGTATGCACATACAGTCATGAAAATCATAATAGGTTTACTAATAGAAAACACAAAACGCACAAGAACAGACAGACAGACAGACAGACAGACAGACAGACAGACAGACAGACAGACAGACAGACAGACAGACACACACGCACACACATACATACACAAACTATCTCTCTGAGTCTGTCTCTCTCCATCTGTGTCTGTCTGCCTGTCTGTCTGTCCCCGTCTCTCTCTATCTCTCTGTCTCTCTCTCTGTCTCTCTGAATCTAGAATCTTTTGTAATGTACTGCTTTACTAAATGTCTTTTATTTACTTGATGTTTTGTCAATGTTTTGCATTGCACATATAATGGAAACCACAAGTGAATGAAATTCTACAAGTAGACATCACTGTTCTTTGGCTCTATCGACGCCCGTTGTTAATCGCTTGCTTCCCTTTATATAATAAACCGTCCATAGATCGTCGTTCTCTCGAACTAACTCCTTAGTTTGTCATCGAGAATAGAGGATTTTGTCGATTGGCCAATGATCATGTTGAGAGATGAATTTCCTCCACAAATGTCTTTGCCTGGTTGAAAAATATGCATTTTTTACGAGTTTTGTAGCGTGTCGAAATGACATATTCGCCTCCAATCACGACTCGATTGACCCCTACCCTGTATAACACAGTTTATGGAAAGGTAAACAAAGAAAACGATTAAGTAATATGCACTAATCGTAAGCCAGTAAAATATCCTCCACGAATCTGTCTTCCTTTTGTATGTGCTTTATCTGGTTGACGATGACGAAAAATCACATGCAACAGTGGGCGCGAATGAGTTGCGTTTTTTTCCGCCGGGAACTGTACTTCCCAGATATTGTTTTTATTGTATTGCTCGTGTCTTTTTGATGATTCGTTTGTACCCAGTGCAGGTACCGTGACTGCCTGCCATATTATTCTCTCAGATCAACACCTTTCTTAACTTGTTATGGGGGCGAGGACGCCCCCATTCTATACGGATAGTTTCGAGGTTGACCATGGGCAGCGCCATTTTGTTGTGAAATACGTCATCAGTTTGTGTACACAGGAAGTTGTGACATCCGTCACCCTATGGGAGGGGTGACGTCAAAATTGTTCATCTGTAGAAAGTTGTGAAATCCGTCACCCTATGGGAGGGGTGACGTCAAAATTGGTCATCACAGAGTTTGTGTAACACAGGAAGTTGTGAAATACGTCACCCTATGGGAGGGGTGACGTCAAAATTGTTCAACAAAAACATGATTTGTCGCATTGTGCAGGGTCAACTGCAACAAACTCAAACCGAGCCATTCATACCTAGCTGTATTTGAGTGACTTATATACCCGACATTTTTATTTCTTATTTTTAGCACAGGTGTAGGAAAAATCATGAACCAAAATGTTATTTATTTTCTAATTTAACATTTTTTTTACAAATATGACCATGGTCTTTTAAACATACAGTGACATTAAACATTGTTATGTTAAAAAAAAGAAAAAAGAAAAAAAGCTTTTGTGCACAAATCAGAAAATACATTGTACATTTTACCTACAGGCCAAACCGTGAGTGTCTGTGGCAAAGCCCGACCCAGGAAATTGCACTGATTTTATATTTAGATCAGAGAGAAATTGTCAAGAACAGGCGCTTGCATTTGGATGTGTCCAATGATAGTAGGTTTGGTTGTGATCAATCAGAATAATGTAGGAATAAAAATGTATGACAGTTTAGTATGATGACATGTAATTCACATATGCTGAAATATGATATTATACATCATGTAATATTACAGGGTGACACAAAAAAAACAGATCTATCCCACCAAAAGTTTAATATTTTCTGAAATAATCAGCCGATTCTTTTATTTTTTCAGGTGAGCCAAGCTGAAATGATGTTCTAACAGCCCACCAAGTTTGAGCTTCAAGATGTCATGGACAACGGAGCATAAGACATTTATAGTCGAGGCCTATTTTCGGTCGAATTCTATCCAGACTGGTCAGCCGCAGATGTGACCCAGAGTGGTCCCCCTATTCACCGGACTTGAACCCCCCAGATTTTTATCTGTGGGGGTACCTCAAGGACAGGGTATATGGCAACAACCCCCAGACCATCCCTGATCTTAAGGCAGCAATAACAGCAGCTGTAAGAGCGATCCCACATCTGCGGCTGACCAGTCTGGATAGAATTCGACCGAAAATAGGCCTCGACTATAAATGTCTTATGCTCCGTTGTCCATGACATCTTGAAGCTCAAACTTGGTGGGCTGTTAGAACATCATTTCAGCTTGGCTCACCTGAAAAAATAAAAGAATCGGCTGATTATTTCAGAAAATATTAAACTTTTGGTGGGCTCTGTTTTTTTTGTGTCACCCTGTATTATGGCTGTTGCCATGACCATGAAACCCAACAAAGGTTTAATGTAATGTAATTCAAAATACCAAAACCGAGCACCTATTAATCTCGTCTTTGCTCGTGAAGATTGAGGCCGTCTGCCAGTAGCGGTTAGGTCATACAGTGGAACCCCTCTCTAGCGACCTTTAAAATGTTGACAAAAATCGGTCCTTGTGGAGGAGGGTCCTTACAGAGGGAGGGGGCGGAGTCAGGGGGCCACAAAGAAAGTCAGATTTAAAAAAAAAAAGAAAACAGAGAAGTTTGAGTTGCTGACGACCGTTCTCTCTGAAAGCAAACTGCTTCGATTTCATGTTTGTCCTTGGTGTCCACCAGTTCTGGTGCATGTACTACCCTGGCCAAGTTTCCTCTCAAGACATCAAAGAGACCGCCCCAGTATACTCTACAGCCTCTGTGCGAACCACCTCTCATAGCCAAAACTGGGTCAATGACCCCTGGGAAGAAGGTCAGTGTCTATAAAAATTTTACTCCTAGGCCTGCGGCCAGGGGGGGGGGGGGGAGTATACCGGTACCATTTGAGAATCAGACCAAATGAGAATTGAACCATTTGAGAACATCCTTTTTTTTTCAATCACTACATCGAAGGCCTGCGGCCCGGGGTTCACATGGGTTGGTTTGTTTGTTTGTTTCAAACCCACACCCATATACACACATTTCCCATTTAAACCATTTGTCGGCCCCCTGTCGATATTTATCGACTAAGTTCCTTGTTCGAAATTGTTATTAGATACGAATCAATCTTAGCGTGCTTCTCTCAGAACAAATTACATTTAGCGGAAAGTGAAACGGAATGAACCTCGAAACGACGTGATGCAAATAAGGGAAACCACACAGAACGTATACATTGGTATCACTAGACCACGAAGGCAAGTTAGGGTCTATGATAATATTCTTCGAAATGTCCCGCGCCGCACGTTATCTGAAAAGAACGGGTCTCGAGAGACTCTTTATCTGCGTTATCTTGCATATCGCTGACACTGATTTTGATCGTCTGCAAGTTTCCGTACAGAATTGACAAGAATGTACACTAAGCCTGATTTAAAAACAAAATTCTGTCTTATCTGTACCGACGCGAAATTAAATCTAACTGATGTGACAAATACATTTCCAAGAGTCCTTCGGGAATTGGGACCTTCTAAGCGTTTAGGTTCCGCGGACCTCCTAAACGATTACAATTTGGGATCTTGGGACCTTCTACGTAGAGCATCTGTAGAGAGCCTTGAAGCTGTGACCTTGAAATGTATATTAGGTCAACCTGACTTGGGTCGTGTCTGGGGGTCATAAAACCCAAAAAGCGTGCGTTATTTCAAAGCTGTAGCTTCAAGGCGTTCAATAAATGAACGATTTTCCATATTTTAAATCAGACTTGACGAGGGTCATACAGTCTCAGATTATGTCTTGAGGTCATAAACCCGAAAAGTATGTAAAGCTTCAAAACTTAATCTCTAAAAACATTACTTTTTTTTGAAATAAATGATTTTCCATGTTCTTTTTCCACAGAACATAACACAGAAACAACCTTGACTTTGACAAGTGAAGGACAGTGGCGTTATGTCTGAAGATTATCAAACCCTAGAAGACGGGCGCAATTACTTAGTGGATAATACGCCCGCTTTCCATGCGGAAGGTTAAGTGTTCAAATCCCTGCCGCGCTTGGTGAGTTAAGAGTGGAGATTATGTAGAGGTTAATCGCCGAATCTCAGTTTATATTAAAATTATTGTCGACGTTTCCGGATCATAAAAACAACGCGAGCTTCAGCTAGCTTTTTTATAACCGCGAGCTGAGATCATTATTGCCAATATCCATGAGACAAGGTGTGTAGCATAATTATTCCCCCTTTCCTCAGTTTTTATGGGGGGTTCGAATGTGAATCTCTCTTCCAGTCTACCTGCGCAGGTGCATAATTATATTGCGCGGCTGTATAGTTCCCTAAAAATCATTCGATTCTATTGCCACTTCATTAGTGTTTCTTTGGTTTGGAACACAACCCAAGTATACAGTTACGTTGTTATTCTGCTGTGGCAGCAAAGGCAGATAGTTTAGCATTCTTTTCACGTTTTGGTATCAAGGGAATTGTCTTCCGTCTACAGGTTGCCCAGATCGAAGTTCAATTCGCAATTACAGGGCACATGATGGAGCGCAATTGTTTTTTCATCAAAAGGCGTACCCGGCGTTTTAAGCACCAGCTTGCAAAAAAAAACAAAAAATAAAAGAACACAAAACAAGACAAAGACGCCTCCACGACATGCATCCCCACAAAGACATTCACTTTGCATTAAACTAAACCCCCTTTGGCCATAGAAAATATGATGCCTTACTGCACTTAGTGCCGTCACCAGTCACTGCAAAACACTGGGATCCAGATTTACAATGGTCAGAAGGAGTGGTGCATGTCTGTCCCACCTTGATTTCTGTAAGCAAAGAGAAAAGACACACTAAGGCTTGCACTGGAACATAGATCGTAAAATACGAAGACGCTGGCGTTGTGCTGGCTACTTACTGTCATGCCCACATATAGTGGTATTAGAACAAGAGGAAAGGCTCATAAAGTAAATAATTGCTCCTTGTATGCCTTTTCTTCTTCTTTGGCGTCGATTTATACCAAAATGTCTTGGTAATAAATATGTTTTACGACTTAAAGGAAGCATTTAATTAGGTTTTAACAATGGTCACCAAGTGTACTCACACTCAAACAGGTACATAGAATGTTTCACTTACTGCATGTTCCTGTATTTCCTGCTTCACACACGGCGTTAGGTTCACAGTTGTTGTCATTAGTGCCGCACCCAGGTTGCCCGGCCAATAGTCCTGATGGTAAAGGTATGCACATACAGTCATGAAAATCATAATAAGTTTACTAATAGAAAACACAAAACGCACAAGAACAGACAGACAGACAGACAGACAGACACACCCACCCACACCCACCCACACACACACACACACACTCACACACACACACACACACACACACACACACATACATACACAAACTATCTCTCTGAGTCTGTCTCTCTCCATCTGTGTCTGTCTGTCTGTCTGTCCCCGTCTCTCTGTCTCTCTGTCTCTCTCTCTCTCTCTCTTTCTCTCTCTCTCTCTCTCTCTCTCTCTCTCTCTCTCTCTATTTCTCTCTCTCTCTCTCTCTCTCTCTCTGAATCTAGAATCTTTTGTTTTGTACTGCTTTACTAAATGTCTTATATTTACTTGATGTTTTGTCAATGTTTTGCATTGCACATATAATGGAAACCACAAGTGAATGAAATACTACAAGTAGACATCATTGTTCATTGGCTCTATCGACGCCCGTTTTAAACCGCCGGCTTCCCTTTATATGATAATCCGTCCATAGATCGTCGTTCTCTCGAACTAACTCCTAAGTATGTCATCGAGAATAGAGGATTTCGTCGATTGGCCAATGATCATGTTGAGAGATGAATTTCCTCCACAAATGTCTTTGCCTGGTTGAAAAATATGCATTTTTTACGAGTTTTGTAGCGTGTCGAAATGACAAGTTCACCTGCAATCACGACTCGATTGACCCCAACCCTGTATAACACAGTTTATAAAAAGGTTAAAAAAAACTATCAAATAATATGCACTAATCGTATAGCCAGTAAAACACTCTCCACGAATCTGTCTTCCTTTTTTATGTAACTTATTTGGTTCATAGTGTACGACAATTTGAAAATGACGAAAAATCTCTCTCTCTCTCTCTCTCTCTCTCTCTCTCTCTCTCTCTCTCTCTCTCTCTCTCTCTCTCTCTCTCTCTCTCTCTCTCTCTCTCTCTCTCTCTCTCTCTCTCTCTCTCTCTCTCTCTCTCTCTCTCTCTCTCTCTCTCTCTCTCTCTCTCTCTTTTTATTTATCAGTATTGGAATCTGCTTGTGATGTTATGCTCCGGCCATACTTAAGTGAACGATATGTATGTCCGTCTGTCGGTTAGGTCCTAATGTTGTATGTCTTGTATACTTGCCATTTACATATTTATTATACATTTTGAAGGATGAATGAAGATACATTGTAGACGGATGCATGTTATGGATTAAAAGCCCCACGATGATGTGCTGGGCAAATACAAAAAAAAACCAAAAAAAACACTTGCAACAGTGGGCGCGAATGAGTTGCGTTTCTTTCGCCGGGTACTGTACTTCCCAGATATTGTTTTTATTGTATTGCTCGTGTCTTTTTGATGATTCGTTTGTACCCAGTGCAGGTACCGTGACTGCCTGCCATATTATTCTCTCAGATCAACACCTTTCTTAACTTGTTCGAAATTGTTATTAGATACGAATCAATCTTAGCGTGCTTCTCTCAGAACAAATTACATTTAGCGGAAAGTGAAACGGAATGAACCTCGAAACGACGTGATGCAAATAAGGGAAACCACACAGAACGTATACATTGGTATCACTAGACCACGAAGGCAAGTTAGGGTCTATGATAATATTCTTCGAAATGTCCCGCGCCGCACGTTATCTGAAAAGAACGGGTCTCGAGAGACTCTTTATCTGCGTTATCTTGCATATCGCTGACACTGATTTTGATCGTCTGCAAGTTTCCGTACAGAATTGACAAGAATGTACACTAAGCCTGATTTAAAAACAAAATTCTGTCTTATCTGTACCGACGCGAAATTAAATCTAACTGATGTGACAAATACATTTCCAAGAGTCCTTCGGGAATTGGGACCTTCTAAGCGTTTAGGTTCCGCGGACCTCCTAAACAATTACAATTTGGGATCTTGGGACCTTCTACGTAGAGCATCTGTAGAGAGCCTTGAAGCTGTGACCTTGAAATGTATATTAGGTCAACCTGACTTGGGTCGTGTCTGGGGGTCATAAAACCCAAAAGCGTGCGTTATTTCAAAGCTGTAGCTTCAAGGCGTTCAATAAATGAACGATTTTCCATATTTTAAATCAGACTTGACGAGGGTCATACAGTCTCAGATTATGTCTTGAGGTCATAAACCCGAAAAGTATGTAAAGCTTCAAAACTTAATCTCTAAAAACATTACTTTTTTTAGAAATAAATGATTTTCCATGTTCTTTTTCCACAGAACATAACACAGAAACAACCTTGAGTTTGACAAATGTGAAGTACAGTGGCGTTATGTCTGAAGATTATCAAACCCTAGAAGACGGGCGCAATTACTTAGTGGATAATACGCCCGCTTTCCATGCGGAAGGTTACGTGTTCAAATCCCTGCCGCGCTTAGTGAGTTTAGGGTGGAGATTATGTAGAGGTTAATCGCCGAATCTCAGTTTATATTAAAATTATTGTCGACGTTTCCGGATCATAAAAACAACGCGAGCTTCAGCTAGCTTTTTTATAACCGCGAGCTGAGATCATTATTGCCAATATCCATGAGACAAGGTGTGTAGCATAATTATTCCCCCTTTCCTCAGTTTTTATGGGGGGTTCGAATCTGAATCTCTCTTTCAGTCTACCTGCGCAGGTGCATAATTATATTGCGCGGCTGTATAGTTCCCTAAAAATCATTCGATTCTATTGCCACTTCATTAGTGTTTCTTTGGTTTGGAACACAACCCAAGTATACAGTTACGCTGTTGTTCTGCTGTGGCGGCGAAGGCAGATAGTTTAGCATTCTTTTCACGTTTTGGTATCAAGGGAATTGTCTTCCGTCTACAGGTTGCCCAGATCGAAGTTCAATTCGCAATTTACAGGGCACATGATGGAGCGCAATTGTTTTTTCATCAAAAGGCGTACCCGGCGTTTTAAGCACCAGCTTGCAAAAAAAAAAAAAAAAAAAAGAACACAAAACAAGACAAAGACGCCTCCACGACATGCATCCCAACGAAGACATTCACTTTGCATTAAACTAAACCCCCTTTGGCCATAGAAAGTGTGATGCCTTACTGCACTTAGTGCCGTCACCAGCCACTGCAAAACACTGGGATCCAGATTTACAATGGTCAGGAGGAGTGGTGCATGTCTGTCCCACCTTGATTTCTGTAAGCAAAGAGAAAAGACACACTAAGGCTTGCACTGGAACATAGATCGTAAAATACGAAGACGCTGGCGTTGTGCTGGCTACTTACTGTCATGCCCACATATACCGTAAAATCCCTAGCAAACGCCCATCCCCCCCACGCCCCCCCCCCCCCCTCCGCACAGATTTCAGGTAAAAGTAGGGAGTGGGCGTTTGCTAGGTATACACCCCTAAGCAAGATAAAGTGTCATCACATTTTTACGAGAGAAAAAAAGTGATACAACCATGTGATTTATGCAATTTTAATGAAAAATAAACACACGGTTTGTTTACACAAATAAAAATCAACGTTCTGTGATAGAAAAAAGAAAAGAAGAACACAAGTGACCTTGATTCTTCTATCTCTCAGAATAACGTCAGCACAAACATAGTTTCTTCTCTTGTTTGGAGATCTGGTAGGGTTGATGATACTGGGCTCATTCTAGTCCTTCGAAGTCAACATCATCGTCTTCACTGTCGTCTCCACTCTCAGCTTCTTCTGGAGCATCTCCATTGCCGTGATCGCGAGGCAGGATAGTGCCGATTTAATCTGGAAACCACTCCAGTACTTCATCATCTTGGGAACCGTCCATTGCGTTTGAAATTGCGCACGTGAGAAAGGACGTAACGATCGTTTCAGGTCATATGTTCTCCCACGCCCTGCTGACCCAGTTGATGACGTCTTGCCTTCTAGGCTGCTTGAGGTTGTCAGCAGCTGCTGCTGTCGGTGGTCTTGCTTCTCTCATCCACTCAACCCAGCAGTCTCTGATGTCATCTTTAAAATGTTTGGCGAAACCGACCCGAATCATCGTGTGGTCCATGTTCATTATATTAGACAGATGGCAGTCATGGCGATGA
Source organism: Littorina saxatilis (assembly GCF_037325665.1). Classification (NCBI taxonomy): domain Eukaryota; kingdom Metazoa; phylum Mollusca; class Gastropoda; order Littorinimorpha; family Littorinidae; genus Littorina; species Littorina saxatilis. The sequence goes on along the minus strand of NW_027126718.1, from coordinate 6,316 downwards.
CGAAGTCGCAGAATATTTCGACGGAATTGAAGAAGTTGATCTTCGAAGTCGGCAGGGACCCTTTGGTTGGCAGTGGTTCCTCGTCGAGAGGAAACCGTGTGGCGCAGTTTCCAGCGCTTGAGCCACATGTCTGATGCTACAAAGCCTTGCACATTAAAAGCACCTGCCAATTTGATCGCCTTGCGCTGTAGGTCTTTATTCCTCCCCCCCCTCCCCCAAACAAAAGGCAAACCATCGAACAGTGTGCACAAATCGTAGATAAAGGCGTCTTAAAGCATTTTTTTTTAAACGGGGTGGGCGTTTGTTAGGTATGGACCCCTCTGCATAACTTTTGGCCAAAAGTGAGGGGTGGGCGTTTGCTAGATACTGGGCGTTTGCTAGGGATTTTACGGTAGTAGTATTAGAAAAAGAGGAAAGGCTCATTAAGGGGCCAGTACTACCTAGCGGAGGGTTGTTTGTTCATGCCAGTAGTAAACCACCTACATATAGAGATAACAGTTTCAAAGTTTGGCTACTGTTTCTTGACATAATGGAAATATTGTAGACACAAACAGAATTTCAAAAACATAATTAATAGCTGCACACAAAAAATAATAAATAAATATAGCCAAAACCGAAATGTCGTTTATTACCCGCATGGCCGTAATGATACAGGCCAAACTAATTATAGGAGGGTTATGGCATTTTGCCAAGTTGTTCTGGACATAAGTCATCATGGTGGGAACCTCTAACAATGTGATAATCGTTATTGAGGACATTTACACAATTTTCACTTTTCGAGAATTTTTTGTGTCGATAATTACTACTTAAAAAAATTCCCATTTGAGTTCTGCTCCATTTTCTTTCAATGTTTTAGAGGTTCCAACCATGGGCATCCATACCAAAATCAACTGTGGAAAATGGCAACACTCTGTCTTTAATACTTTTTTTTAATCATTACATTAGTGTCGAAAATGTGTTGATTTTGCGATTTCGTTGGCCAGATAGTAATAAGTCAGCACAGATACCCCCTTTTTAAACCCGTATATCTCAAAAGATATTATATTTAGATGCAAAATTCTAACGGATTCGTAAATTGCAGGCAATTGTACCTTAGAATAATACAAACTCAACTTTGAATGAAAAAAAGTGATTTTTTGTAAAAGTTCAGCTAGTACTGGCCTATAAGTAAATAATTGCTCCTTTTATGCCTTTTCTTCTTCTTTGGCGTCGATTTATACCAAAATGTCTTGGTAATAAATATGTTTTACGACTTAAAGGAAGCATTTAATTAGGTTTATACAATGGTCACCAAGTGTACTCACACTCAAACAGGTACATAGAATGTTTCACTTACTGCATGTTCCTGTATTTCCTGCTTCACACACGGCGTTAGGTTCACAGTTGTTGTTATTAGTGCCGCACCCAGGTTGCCCGGCCAATAGTCCTGATGGTAAAGGTATGCACATACAGTCATGAAAATCATAATAAGTTTACTAATACAGTGAAACCCGGCTATACAGCTGCAGACTTCCTCACCTCTCTTGAGGAAACCCCACCCAAGGTTGTCTTCCTCTCAGACTGCCTGTCCGCACTACAAGTCCTCACTGCCCCTGCAGAACACCTCGTGGAAGAGCTGAAGAAGTCCCTGAACGACTTGTCCCAGAAAGCCTCCGTAGTTCTGCAGTGGATTCCAGCGCACTGCGGCATCGCTGGAAATGAGAAGGCGGATGGTCTGGCCAAAGATGCAGGAAGACAGGAACAACCAGAAACCAGCCTGTCCTTCCGAGAGACCAAAACCCTCATCAAGCATCGCTGGAAGACAGCATTCAAAGAAAGAAACGGAGGCTACAAGCCAGACCAAGACCCCATCCACCGCCTCAGCCGTGCAGAGCAGACTGCCATCTTCCGGCTGCGTACAGGGCACTGCGGCTTTAAAGCGCACCTGAAAAGGATCGGCGTAGCAGAGTCGGCATTGTGCGATTGTGGGGCGGCCGACCAGACAGTAGAACATGTATTGAATACATGCACAAACTTCACCCTGCTGCGGAACCAGATCTGGCCAGAAGGAGCTACACTGGAGACCAAGCTCTGGGGAACGTCAGAAGACCTGAAAGCGACGTTCCAGTTCACGACAGCAGCGGAACTACGACCCTAGACACAACCGTCGAACGCAGAAGAAGAAGAAGAAGAAGTAGGCTATATTGAAATCCCGGCTATATTGAAGAATTTTTCAGGTCCCGTCTGAAGCTCTACTTTTTCTTTGTTAAAAAATGTTGGCTACATTGAAGTCGGCTATATTGAAATCCCGGCTATATTGAAACAAAAATTCAGCCCACGGGACGTTTTTACCTGGCTATATTAAATGTTTGCTCCAAAGATTATTTTGTTTAACTTTTTACATTTAGTCAAGTTTTGACTAAATGTTTTAACATAGAGGGGGAATCGAGACGAGGGTCGTGGTGTATGTGTGTGTGTTTGTGTGTGTGTGTGTCTGTGCGTGTGTGTGTGTAGAGCGATTCAGACCAAACTACTGGACCGATCTTTATGAAATTTGACATGAGAATGGTTTGTTCTTTTTTTCGATAAATACTTTTGATGACGTCATATCCGGATTTTTGTAAAAGTTGTGGCGGCACTGTCACACCCTCATTTTTCAATCAAATTGATTGACATTTTTGTAAAGCAATCTTCGACGAAGGCCGGACTTCGGTATTGCATTTCAGCTTGGTGGATTAAAAATTAATTGATGACTTTGGTCATTAAATATCTGAAAATTGTAATAATTTTTTTATATAAAACGATCCAAATTTACGTTCATATTATTCTACATCATTTCCTGATTCCAAAAACATATAAATATGTTATATTTGGATAAAAAAAACAAGCTCTGAAAATTAAAAATATAAAAATTATGATCAAAATTAAATTTCCGAAATCGATTTAAAAACAATTTCATCTTATTCCTTGTCGGTGCCTGATTCCAAAAACATATAGATAGGATATGTTTGGATTACAAACACGCTCAGAAAGTTAAAACGAGGAGAGGTACAGAAAAGCGTGCTATGCAGCACAGCGAGACCACTACCGCGCTGAACAGACTCGTCAGTTTCACTCCGTTATGCACAAGCGGTGGACTACGGTCATTGTGAAAAAATGCAGTGCGTTCAGTTTCATTCTGTGAGTTCCACAGCTTGACTAAAATTAATGTAGTAATTTTGCCTTACGCGACTTGTTATTTTTAAGAACTGCGCGGGCGCCGAATGATATGACACGCCTCTGTCAGCGCAATCAGTTGAGGAAGGGGAGAGGCCAGATCAGCATCAACTTTCGAGTCAGGAGGTCTCTGATAACAATTACAGTCTAACAATGCCGCGGGCCTCTGACAGCTACGCCATGTAGTCTTGTGGTGCATAGATCTCCCCGACTTAATTTCTCTTGTTCATGCGAGTAGTTTCCCTTTGTACACTAGCAAAAATGGCTGCAAAACAAACAAGTCGCGTAAGGCGAAATAACAACATTTAGTCAAGCTGTCGAACTCACAGAATGAAACTGAACGCACTGCATTTTTTTCACAATGACCGTAGTCCGCCGCTCGTACAAAAGACAGTGAAATTAACGAGCCTGTTTAGCGCGGTAGTGGTTGGGCTGTGCTGCAAAGCACGCTTTTCTGTACCTCTCTTCGCTTTAACTTTCTGAGCGTGTTTTTAATCCAAACATATCATATCTATATGTTTTTGGAATCAGGAACCGACAAGGAATAAGATGAAAGTGTTTTTAAATCGATTTCGGAAATTTAATTTTAATCATAATTTTTTATTTTTTTATTTTTAGAGC